>NW_025959901.1:0-120498 GCF_023159225.1 Perognathus longimembris pacificus | reverse complement strand
ATAATAGAATATTTTGGCTCAAGGATAGCAGTCTGCTACTTGAGCCAAAGCCCCACTTCCAGTTTTTGGCTGGGTAATTAGAGATAAAATTCTCAAGGAAGTTCCTGTCCAGGTTGGATTCAACCCACAACACAGATATCAGCCTTTTGCTTAGATAGGATTACAATCAAGAACCACCAGACTACAATAAGAATTTCAATCAATTTCTTCAAAATATGTGTCACAAAAGAAAAAAATTTCAAACACTGGCCAGTTGGGAAGAAAGGTTTCTTTAAGCTTTGGTACAGAATTCATGCCACTGACACAGGTTGTGTCTAATAACATCCCTTCATTATCACCCACGATAGCTGGGATGCAAGAGATACAGGGATGTTCAAATAAAGTGAACAACTTACACCCTGGAAAGGAGAAGGTACACTGCATGAAACAAGAGTCTTCTACTGATAGGGAGAAAGTCACCCAGGAGTACTTGTAAAGTAGAATAATGAAACTGAGCTGTTTCTGGTACACTAGGGATGCGAGGTCAAGGTAGAGAAGACAGAGGATATTGTTTTGCACACACAAGTTCCCTCAGCCACTGCCAATCCTATAAACAGAACAATAAATGAAAATAGAATGATAAGTTGCTTACGGCTTATTGTCTTCTTTCCTGGAAGCATCACTGTTACTGCCTTCTGTTCCTAAAGTGTAGAGAGGGAAAAATCCATCCATCAGCACATCTCCATCCATGTGGGCTCAGTGCTTCATTGTAGAAAAGCAGCCTGCCAAGGACTTGAGTGCCTGCCAAGGAGTGCCTGCCAAGGACTTGAGAAGGGGAAGCTGGAGAAGAATGAGTATGAAGATCAAAAGGCACATCCCTGAAGCATCTGCCAAACTGAAATTCTGCCTGGAAGTAAAGCTTGCAGTGGCAGCTATGTATACTCATATATGTCTGTATGTATGCATATGTGTCCTTTCATTGGCAGAGATTTACACTATAGCTAATGTTCTTTCATCTAAGCCTCTTGTGGATCTCCTGGGAAGAATGTGTAAAACTCTTTCCTGAGGCTGTGAATCTGTGGCCTTCTATCCAGGAGAAAAACATGAGTTGGAATATATTTTTGCAGATTCTCCCTCTTCATGCAGGTGTTATGATTTCCTCCAAGAGGACAGATAGTGAAGCCCACAGGAAGAAATTTTCTTGGATAGCTTTCATCCCACATCTGTGTCCAAAATCTATTTGCATGAAAACCATTTGGGATGATGCCACTGGATTGCCTCTGAGAATGCCATGTCAACTACAGATGAAATGGCAAGAAAAAAAATTACTGTGCCAATGAGATGACAACCAACGATATGAGGGTATCATGCCCATAGGGACAAATCATACACACTATGTTCCTTAGAGCCACAGAGAATTGCTTGTTGACCCAAACAGCTTCCTGCACGTATTCCATATGCAGAGGCCTCTGCAAATGTACTCATTTCATATTGCCTAAAGCAGCAAGGGGGCTGCTGACACCAGTAATCAATCAATACCAAAATTGAGTCTCACAATTCCATTCTGAACTTTCACCTTCAAACAGGTAATTTTTTCTTTACACTTTCTAGTATAGATGAAGTTATTTTCATGATGCACCTGTCTGAGAACAGGTGGTAATCATGTCATTCTGTATCCTACGCCATAATCAAGATAAACAACACTATGCTTCCACTTGTCAAAATATATTAGATCCGAATTCTATGCAGAGACCTCAATGGCCTCAGAGAACGGGGCCATTGTATGTCATTTTTTGGCAATTTTCACCCAATTATGTTTTCAAAATACTGAACTCAGGGCCTTGGTGCTGGCCCTTAGATTTTTCTGCTAATGGCTGGTGCTCTACCACTTGAGACACAGCTCTACTTCTGGCATTTGGTGGTTAATTGGAAATAAGAGTTTCATGAACTATTCTGCTCAGGCTGGCTTTGAAACTAAATCCTCAAATCCTAGTGTCCTATGTACCTAAGGTTATAATTGTGAGTCATTGCTTGCCATCTTGAACGTTTTTTTTGGTATGCAACTGAAATGCTGCTTTTCCCTAGTGAATTTAATGAATTTCATGGTTCACCCACCTCCCTTCCCCCTAATCATCTTCTATTTGTCTTTTAGTAGTTTTATGTGGCCAAGTTTCCTGTTGGTTGGTACACAGCTGACTCTACAAGAAAAGCTGATTTTTATTCACACATTCCAATTTCATGTATTGAATGAAAAACCAAGATGAACATGCCCTTTGATTTTATTGGCTTAGCTCATGAGTTTGCTTTCACTCATCCTTATTCTGATATGGATGGAGAAATTCCATGGCTGGAATTAGTGATTAATGTGGTAGGAAGAGAACAGAAATTTCTAGAAGGGCTTTTGCAGCTTTAGATGGCCAGAATTAGCCATGTTTCTCCACCAGATTACAATCAGATACTGAGAAGTGTTTCTTGACTGTGGACATTATGAGCAGCAGTAACTTTGGCAGGCATTGAGGTCTGCACTAATGTGGTTTCAGGCTTTTCCCTCTTTGCTGAGCCAGAACTATATTTCCCAGAATTCCCTTGTTAAAAATGACCTCTAGCTCCATGGGACTTGGATGGTAGAACAGAAACAGTAGCTACTAGGATCTGAAGGAGAGGTCACCAGGGCCAGTGTAGCTCACATTTGCTCTCCTGTCCCTCCTGGAATATAGTCAACAGCTGTCTGCCATTCTGGAATCTACATTCAAGTCAGAGGTGTGTCCAGTGTAATTGTGCAGGGTGCCATCTTTTTTGTGAGGTCATCTCTTCTTAGAATTTGGAAGTGATGGAAGCTGACTGCAAATTCCACTTTTCCCTCCTGGGCTTATCTCATCCATGCTCTCCTTTCTACCCAGATAATTTATGATTTTTTCATTTATTTAATCTAATTTTTAACCACCTGTGAGTCCCACGGTGTGACAGTGATGTTAGGAACCCCAGGCAGGACAGAATCCTTTCCATAGAGCTGTGCGCTCATCTACACCCTACTTCCATAATATGCAAATCTCTGCAATAACTATTTATTCCTGGTTATTCTGGCAATTTTAGATTTCCTGGTAAAACCCTCACTGGTGGGTCATCCTTATGAAACCGGGCCAAATTTTAAAGTGTGCATGGGGTCAGTGAATTTTTGACTACCATTCTAAAAGGGAAGATTCACTATGAAATCCTTGATTCATGTTGAAAGAGAAGAAAAAAGGAGGGACAGAAAGGATAAAATTGTCAAAGTGAAGCAGCCAGAAAATAAAAAGCCAGAAACAGGAGTTCTCTGTACAGATTTGAGAGAGGGATGATGGGTACCAAGCAGGTCCTGTCTCAGATTGCAGAAGATATTGCCACCTTCAACACTACCTTCAGCTTCATTTTGGTCCCCAGGACCAGAGATAAAGGAGGATGTGATGATTTCAGGAAGATCCACAATGCAACAATAATTGTGAGACTTTCCCAGTTTAGTCCTACTGACCTGAGAAATGAATCTCTGCTCCTATGCATTTTCTATCTGTATCAACTGTATAACAGGTGGGGTTTTGGTGCCCCAAATCTGTGTTCATGAGGATCGACATGGTACAGAGGTGCATGGCACAGGGAGTTCTGGTTGTTTTGCCCTCAAAACACCCAGCTGTCCAGAGACAAGCAAAGGTTGTGGTTCTGAAGGGAGGGGGATCTTGCCATTCTACATTAAAAAAAACCTATGCTGGGTACCAGTAACTGACAGTTGTATTCTTAAGCAAATTTTATCAAGGATTTGGGGCATGCTGTTTACATTCTTAAAAATGCTTGCCTTTCCAGATGTTTTGAGACAGTGCACAAATTTCTGTTTATTTTAGCATGGGAATTTTGAGGGAAGGGTGATCATGACAAATTATTGAATATGCTACCTGATGCCTGCGTGCCGGACTTCCTGACTGTCATGATCACCCTTCCCTCAGAAATCTCAGGCTTCAATAACAGAAAAATTTCACAAGAAAACACAGCTAATATTACATCACAATGTACATCATTTGCTCAACGAATCTGATTGCACTTAAGCACAATATATAAAGGATTTGGAGGCATGTTGTATACAGCATTTAAAAGGCTTGGCTACCCAGATAGATAGAGACAGCGCACAAATTTCTGTTTATTGTTGCCTGGGATTTCTGAGAGGAGGATGATCATGACAGGATGTTGACTGTACCTCCTAGTGCCTGACTTTCTGCCTGCTTGCCTGAGTACTTGTAATGATCACCATTCTCTCAGAAATCCTTGGCTGCAATAAACAAAATATTATCAGGAAAACCTAGCTATTATTATGTCACTACTGACATTATTTGCTGAACCAATCTGGCTGCCCTTAAGAAATGTATAAAATAATTGGGGGACTGTTGTTTACATTATTAAAAATGCTTGCTTTCCCAGATGTTTTGAGACAGTGCACAAATTTCTGTTTATTGTAGCCTGGGATTTTTGAGAGAATGTTGATCATGGCAGAATGTTCACTGTTCCTCCTAATGCCAGCCTGCCTGCTTGCCTCCCTGCCTGCCTTCCTGCCTGCCTGCTTGCCTCCCTGCCTGCATTTCTGCCTGCCTGCCTTCCTGTGATGATCATCCTTCTCTCAGAAATCCCAGGCTACATTAAAAAATTACAACAAAACATAGCTACTATTGTGTCATTGTGGACATTATTCACTCAACCAAGCTGTCTGCCCTTAAGCACAATGTATAACAAATTCGGGGGTATGTTGTATACATTATTATAAACACTTGTCTTTCCGGATGTGTTGAGACAGTTCAGCAAGTTGTGTTTATTGTAGCCTGGGATTTCTGAAAGAAGGGTGTTCACTACAGGATGTTAACTGTACCTCCTAATGCCTGCCTGCCTGCTTGCATCCCTGCCTCCCTGCCTGCACCTGCCTGTCAGTCACCCATCTCTCAGAAATCACAAGCTACAATAAACAGAAAAATTTTACAACAAAACATAGTGAGTATTATGCCATAATGGACATTATGTGCTCAACCAATCTGAATGCCTTGAAGTACAATTTATAAAGGATTTGGAGGCATGGTGCATATATCATTTAAAATTCTTGCCATCCCAGATGCATTGAGACAGTGCATGACATCCGTCTAATGTAGCCTGGGATTTCTGACGGAAGAGTGATCATGACAGGATATTGACTGTACTTCCTAATGCCTGCCAGCCTTCCTGCAACCCTGTCATGATAAAACTTCTCTCAGAAATACCAAGATACAATAAAAAGGAAAAATATAGAAAATCATTACTACTATTATGCTATGATTGACAATATTTGCTCAACCAATCTGGCTGCCCTTAAGCACGAAGTATGAAGGATTTGGGGGCATGTTGTATACATTATTAAAAATGTTTTCCTTCACATATGTGTTGAGACAGTGCATGAAGTTCTGTTTATTGTAACCTGGGATTTCTGAGAAGGGTGTTTACGAAGGAGGTTGACTGTACCTCCTAATGTCTGCCTGCCTGCCTGCCTGTGATGATCATCCTTCTCTAAGAAATTCTAGGCTACACACAAGAGAAAAAAAATTACAACAAAACATAGCTATTTTATGTCATTGTGGACATTATTTTCTGAACCAAACTGGGTGCCCTTAAGCCCAAGTTATAATGGATTTAGGGGCATGTTGTATACATTATTAAAAATGATTCCCTTCTTAGATCATGACAGAATGTTCACTATACCACCTAATGCCTGCCTTCCTGCCTTTCTGCCTGCCTGCCATGATCACCCATCTCTCAGTAATCCCAGGCTACAATAAACAGAACACATTTATAACAAAACATAGCTACTATTATGTCATAATGAACATTACATGCTTAACCAATCAGACTGCCATTAAGCAAAATGTATAAAGGATTTGGGGGCATGCTGTATACATTATTATAAATGCTTGCTGTACCAAATGTGTTGAGATAGTTTAGGAAGTTCTGCTTACTGTAGTATTAGATTTCTGAGATAAGAGTGATCATGAGAGGATGTTGACTGTACCACCTAATGCCTGCCTGCTTGCCTGCCTGCCATGATCACCC
The DNA here is from genome assembly GCF_023159225.1 of Perognathus longimembris pacificus. Lineage (NCBI taxonomy): Eukaryota > Metazoa > Chordata > Mammalia > Rodentia > Heteromyidae > Perognathus > Perognathus longimembris. The sequence goes on along the minus strand of NW_025959901.1, from coordinate 114,429 downwards.
TACTCCCAGAAATCCCATTGTAAAATCAACAGAGAAAATTTGCAAAACTACATAGCTACTATTATGTCATGATTGACCTTATTTGCTCAACCAATTTGTCGATCCTTAAGCAAAATGTATAAAGAGTTTGGGGGCATACTGTATACATTATAAAAATGCTTGCCTTCCAGATGTGTGCAGACAGTTCACCAAGTCCTATTTATTGTACCCAGTGATTTCTGTGAGAAGGGTGATCATGAGAGCATATTGATTGTACCACCTAATGCCTGCATGCCTTTCTGCCTGCCTGAGATCCTGCCAGCATGCCTGCCTGCCTGCGTGCCATACATGCTCAACCTTCTATCAGAAATCCCAGGCTAAAATGAACTGAAATAATTTACAACATACAGAACTACTATTATGTCAACACGTACATTATTTGCTCACCTAATCTGGTTGCCATTAAGCACAATGTATAAAGGACTTGGGAGCATATTGTTTACAGCATTTAAAAGGCTTGCTTTCCCAGATATGTAGAAACAGTGCACGAAGTTTTGTTTATTGTAGCCTGGAATTTCTGAGAAGGGTGATAATGACCAGATGATTACTGTACCTCATAATAACTGCTTGCCTGCCTGCCTCCCAGCCTGCCTGCCATGATCACTCATCTCTCAGAAATCCCACGCTACAATAAGGAAAAATTTACAACAAAAAAATGGCTACAATTATGTCAAAATAGACATTATTTCCTCAACCAATCTGATTTCCCTTAAGCACAATTTATAAAGGACTTGCAGGCATGTTGTGTACAGAATTTAAAGCCTTGTCTTCCCAGATATGTAGAGACAGTGCACAAAGTTCTGTTTATTGTAGCCTGGAATTTTTGAGAATAGAGTGACCATCACAGGATGTTGAATGTAACTCATAATGCCTTCCTTCCTTCCTGCCTGCCTGACTGCCTGGGTGCCTGTAATGATCACCCATTTCTCAGAAATTCCTAGCTACAATAAAGAGAAAATATTTTCATGAAAACTTAGCAATTATTATGTCAATATTGACATTATTTGCTCAGTCTGGCTGCCCTTAAGCCCAATGTACAAAGGTTTTTGGAATATGTTGTATACATTACTAAAATTGCTTTCTTTCCCAGATGTGTTGAGACCGTGCACGAAGTTCTGTTTATTTTATCCTGGGGTTTCTGAGAGAAGGTTGTATATGAAGGATGTTGATTGTTCTGCCTACTGTCTACCTGCCTGCCTATCTGCCTGTGATGATCATCCTTCTGTAAGGAATCCTATGCTACAATAAACAGAAAATTTTGTAACAAAATATTACTATTATTATGCTATTATGGACATAATTTACTCCACCAATCTGGCTGTCCTTTAGCAAATGTATGAAAGATTTGGGGCTCTGGTGTTTACATTGTTAAAAATGCTTCCATTCCCGGAGGTGTTGAGACAGTGCACAATATTCTATTCATTGTAGACTGAGATTTCTGATAGCAGGGAGATAATGACAGGATGTTTACTGTACCTCAAATGACTGCCTGCCTGCCTGCTTGCCTTCCTGCCTGTGTTCCTGTCATATTCACCCTTCTCTCAGAAATTCCAGGCAATAAACAGAAAACATTACAACAAAATATAGCTACTGTTATAACATTATCGACATTATTTGCTCAAACAATCTGGCTGCACTTAAGCCTAATGTATTAGAATTTGGGGGTATGTTGAATACATTATTAAAAATGTTGACTTCCCAGATGTGTTGAGACAGTGGACCAAGCTCTGTTTATTGTAGCTTGGGATCTCTGAGAGAAGGGTGATCATGACAGGATGTTTACTGTACCTCCAGATGCCTGCCTGGCTGCCTGCTTGCCTGCCTGGCTGCCTGTCATGATAAACCTCCTAGAAATCCCAGGCTACAATAAACAGAAATGGTTTCAACAAATCATAGCTACTATTATATCATGTTTGACCTCATTTGATCAACCAATCTAACTTCACAGATTTAGCACAACCTGTAAAGGATTTGGGGGCATATTGTATACATTATTGAAAATGTTTGCCTTCCCTGATGTGTTGAGAGAGTGCACAAAGTCATGTTTATCGTAGCCTTGGATTTCTGAGAAAAAGGTGATCATGACAGAATGTTGACTGTACCTCCTAGTGTCTGCCAGCCTGCCTACCTACCTGCCTACCAGCCTGTCATGATCACCCTTCTCTGAGAAATACCAGTCTGCCATAAACAGAAAATGTTACAACAAATCATAGCTCCTATTATGTCCTAATTGACATTATTGATCAACCAAAGTGACTTCCCTTGAGCAAAATGTATAAAGGATTTGGGGGCATGTGGTATACATTGTTAAAAATGCTTGCCTTCTCAGATATGTTGAGACAGTGCACCAAGTCCTGTTTATTGTAGCCTGGGCTTTCTAAGAGATGGGTGTTCATGACAGGATGTTGACTGTACCTCCTAATGTCTGCCTGCCTGCCAGCGTACCTGCCTGCCTGCTAGCCTGTCATGAACACCCTTCTCTGAAAATTCCATGGCAACAATAAACAGAAAAAATTTACAACAAAGCACACCTACTATTATGTCATTATGGACATTAATTGCCGAAACAATCTAGCTGCCCTTAAGCACAAAATATAAAGGATTTGGGGGAATTTTGTATACATTATTAAAAATTCTTGCCTTCCAAGATGTGTTGAGACAGTGCGCAAAGTTTTGTTTATTGTAGCCTGGGATTTCTGAGAGAAAGGTGATTATCACAGGACATTGCCTGTACCTCATAATGCCGGCCAGCCTACGTGCCTCTCACTATCAACATTGTCTCAGAAGTCACAGGCTATAATAAACAGAAAAAATGGACAACAAAACATAACATTATTATGTCATTATGTACATTATTTTCTCAACCAATCTGGCTGCACTACAGCACAACACATAAATGATTTGGGACATGTTCTAAAAATTGTTAAAAATCCTTGCCTTCCAAGATGTGTTTTGACAGTGCATGAAGATCTGTTTATAGTAGACTGGAATTTCTGAGAGAAGGGTGATCATTGCAGAATGTTGACTGTACCTCATAATGTCTACCTGCCTGCCTGCCTGTCTAACAGTCATGATCACCCTTCTTTCAGAAATCCCAGACTACAATAAAAAACAATTTACAACAAATCATATCTAATATTATGTCATAATTTACATTATTTGCTCAATCAATATATCTGCCCTTTATCACTATATATAAAGGATTTGGTGGCACTTTGTATACATTATTAAAAAGGCTTGTCTTCCCAGATGTGTTGGGACAGTGCCGAAGTTCTTTTTCTTGTAGCCTGAGATTAATGAGAGAAGGGTGATAATGACAGGATGTTGACTGCACTTCCTATGCCTGACTGCCTGCCTGCCTGCATGTCATGATTACCCCCCTCTGATTAATCCCAGGCTTCAAGAAACAGAAAAAGTTACAACCAAACACAGCACTTTTTGTCATTATGGACATGATTTGCTCAACCAAACTTGCTGCCCTTAAGCACAATTTATAAAGTATTTGGGGGCATGTTGTATACATTACTAAATATGCTTGCCTACTGCTTTTTTCTCAGAAGGTAGAGGGAGCTGGAGGTACCATTAAACTTACCTTTTAGCTTAGAAAGTCAACTCCATTTCAGCTGTCCTTTCCCCTAATCCCTGCTGCAGGATCCCCTAGCACTTGCCACAGGACCTGGCTGGGCTGGCCTGGGCTGAGGCCTCTGATGGGTGTGCTGGCCACATGCAGTGTGAACTTCCAGCATGACTTGCTCCTGGAGCATTTATGTGTACACCTCTCTTATTTCCCACACCCCAATGAGAGAAAGTTTCTGAGTTCTGCAACCCTTCTTGGAATAGCTGTGATCTTACCCTTCAGGCATTATTTTGGGGGCCTTCACACAGCAGCAGAGTCTGCGAAGAATGGTGCCTATCCTGTCAGGCACTCCCCTCCAGCCCTGCCTAGTACTCCAGCTGGAGACTGTGGCCTCCACTTGTGGCTGCCCAGAGGGAAGAGCATTAACCTCTGCCTCACAACTCTCTAGTCTGCTCAACCAGTCAAAGGAAAACTGGTCCCAGATTCTGCTAGAACTGTAGTTAGGCAGGAAGCAGAAGGGAATGGCAGGCAGACTAGCAATTCAGACTCTCTTCACATGTATTTGGGTGCCATCATCATCCCACTGAATTTCTGAGGATACGCTGAAACTATTAAGTTGTGTGGGTAACCTGGGTCTCCTTCATGGAGGGAGAGGGCTCGGGCGATGTACTTCAGTAGTTGGGTATGGTGGTACCATCCAAGGCATTGTTCTCAACTCCACAAGGTCAGCATTCTGTTTTAAGTTTTCTCTGATGACCATGTGGGTGCCCATGGCTTCATTGAATGCTCTGTGCTGTATTGCCTGTTGAGTCTCAGCTGCATTCTACCCCATGTCTCACATGACTGCCACAATAATGGGGTCCAGCTTGCTGGGTAATGGCTAATCAGGACCCATGCCACATACCACATCAGCCAAGGGTGCTCCAGTATTTGTTCAACATTGGGCCTTTGACTGCAGTCCACAGTTAAAAGTGGGAAAGTAGGTCATGTCCCTTTGCATTTAGGTATAGTGGAAGGCTATTCTTGGCCTCTACGACTAGGAACTGTATGTCAGCAAACTTCCTCCCCTCAAAGGGGAAATTTTGCTGTCATCACATACTAAATGATGCCCAAGTTCCAAATGTCTATCTTGAAGGCATCATACATTTTGTGTAAGAACATATCTAGGGGTCATAATATCAAAGCTGCACAAGCTCCCTTTATCAACTGCCCTGTGGTCGTCCTGACACTCAGCCTAAAATCACTGACCTTGGTATTGTGTTTGGCTTCCAACAGAATGTTGTTGGGCTGGAGGTCCCACTGTACAATTCCATTCTATTGAAGGTAGTGCATGGTACTCATGATCTGTTTGAACAGCCTTCTAGTTTTATGCTCGAATATGTGGCTTCAGCTGGATTTGCACATTGACCCCTGAGGTGTCCCCACGTGGCCAACTCCATGACGTGAGATAGACAGTCTTTATCCTCCATGAGCAAAAAAAAACAGATGATGTGTGGGTGAGGTATGCTGTTGACAATGTCCACCTCATTTTTTATGCCATGGCTCTCCATGTCTCTCTTCAGGAGAACTTTCACAGCCAGCCTTTTGTCTGTGAGGCAGTGATGGACCACCTTCAGATATCCAAAGCTACTATGGCTGATGGTGTCCTTCCGTCGATACTGTAAGATGATAGTTATCTCCTCCTCCCCTTCTGAGGAAGAATTAAAGGAAACTTTGTTGTATCTTGACATCTCTCCACTGGGATGGCAAGTAGTCAATCTTATATATATTCTTATATATCTTATATATATTCTAAATGAAGATAACACAAGTAATTTTAACCAAAATGAGCTAAACTAAAAAACAAACAAGTAAATACAACCACCAGAATAATGAAAAGAAGTACCCAAACCCAAGCCACACCAACACAGATCCCTCCCAAACCCCCACACAACTAAAGCTTAGTTCGAATTTAGTCCAGCAGGTCACCAAGAAAAGCTCCCAGTGCTGTAACTGACAAAAGTGGAGAGCAGCTTCTTATATACCCTACTGGGGCTGCCTCACAATGCCTGGTGACATCAGGGATCAAATTGACCAATCACAAGTGGGACCAGTGACATCAGTGAGGAATGGACCAATCAGGGCTCAGTAAGCACCCACTGATAAGTATTCTCTTGAGCCTGGAGGACTATTGCCAAGGAATCCAGGTACATGGGATGATGCTACTGCTTCCATGGCAGCCATGTGGGAACCATAAGAAGAGGACAGTGGCCACTACCTTATCATATATGATATGATTGCGTGTGATATGATCATGCATTCTTTCACCCATCGAACACGCAACATGCGGACCCGGTATGTGAATCCACTACTGTGACATCATAGTGTATCATGACACATAATAGGGTGATTACACACAACGTCATGATTGCACCTTTTGTGTAGTTTTATATGTTTATGTTATATTTTAGAAAATAGTATGTTACGTATTATATGTTATTATATATTATGTATTATATATTATGTATTATGTGTTATGTTACATATTATATTTTTGTAGTATATGATATTACATATTATGCAATATGTAATATGTGTTATTTTATATTATATATTGCATTTTGTATATCATATATTATGTACTACATATTATTATACAATATATGTCATGTATTACATATTACTATACATTATATATTATATGTTATGTTATATATTATATATTATGTATGTTATATATTATATGTATGCTATATATTATATGATATTCTATGTATTATAAATTATGTAATATGTTAAATATTATGTGTTTTATGTTAGTATATACTATATGTTATATATTTTATGTTATTATGTTATATATTATGTATGATATATTATATATGATACATGATATATTATATGTTATTACCTATTTTGTATTATATGATATATTATATATGATGTGTTATGGTATTACATATTATGTATTATATGAAATTATATATTATGTTATTATAAATTATTTGCTGTATTGTGTTTTTATACATCACGTATTAGATGATATGTTATTATATTTTTTGTATTATATTATATATAATTGTATATAATGTGTATTATATATGATTATAAACATATGTAATTATATGTTATATATAGTGATATATTTATAATATATACAATTTTATATACATTATACTATTTTAGGCATACGTGTAATAGTGACACATACTATGTTCTAGGTCATGATTACATGTATATAAAATGATGTGCTATGTAATGAGCATGTGGGCTTATGTTACATGATACAATGTATGGGATCCTACGCGATGTCATCACGTGAGGCTTAGTGAACTAGTCACAACACCCGTGCACAAGTATCTCAGATGAGCACAGGCATGTCACACACTCATACCCACGTCTTGCACGCACTTGTCTTACACATGAACGTCTATCATGTGCATGCACACCCATCATGCATATGAACGCCAATCTCTTGCACACGTACACCTATCTATCTTGCATATGCATACCTATCTCCCCATGCACACATATCTTGCACATGCACACCTATGTATCTTGCTCATACACATCTATCTCACACATGCTCACTTCTCTCGTGTATAGACACCTATGTTGCACACACTCACCTACAACCGCCATGCACACTCACAGTGTCCAAACACACTCATGCTTACCCTGTATACTCATACTCACTTTTATATGCACATACGTGTCATTTTTGCATGACGATCACCTGGATACATGCCTATATTGCACACTCCAGTGTACAATGCACATTCATACTTTCCTTGCACACTCACACCAATTTGAACATTCACGCTCATGTCTGGCTTGCACTCCCATCTCCTGTATACAAGCCTGTCATGCACATTCACGTGCACCTTGCACACTCACATACATTGCACAGTCACACCTCCTTGCCAACGCACACCCATTCTCTGCACGCACGCCCATATTCTAGTAGCCCAATGACACCTTGGGCACACCTGCTTGCACACCCCTCTTTGCCCACAACCCTTGCTCGCTCACCCACGTTTGACACTCTCCAGGTCGGCGGGCAGGGCGCAGGGCATGGTGCGGAGGCCACGGAAGATGCAGTGGAACTCGGCCGGGGCATAGTAGGAGCAGGGCCGCCGGCCGCCCGGGGGCCGGTTGGCCAGCGGGGATGCAGCCCAGCAGCAGAAGCAGCAGCAGCAGGCAGAGCGCCGGCGCCACATCTTGGAGGCCGGGACTCAGAGGCCACGGATGACGTGGAGGCCACTGGGCACCGTGGCCACGGCTACAAGCGGGCAGAACTGACTTGTGCGAGGCGGGAAGAGGAAGTGGAAGGTGAGTAGGAAGTGGAAGGTTAACAGAAAGGAGAAGGGGAAGCAGCAGAAGAAGGGTAGTGGGAATGGGAAGGGTAACCAGAAGTGGAAGAGAAAGTAGACATGGAAGTGGAAGTAGAATGGGAATAGAAAGTGGAAGGGTAACAGGAAGTAGAAGTAGAACAGGAAGTTGAAGGGAATGTGGAAGTGGAAGCATTAGCAAAAGAGGAAGAGGAAGTAGATGGGAACTGGAAGTGAAGGGATAGCCAGAAGCGGAAGAAGAAGTTTGCGTGGATGTGTAAGTAGAATGGGAATAGGAAGTGGAAGGGAAGAGGAAGGAGAAGGGGAATAAGGAAGAGGAAGCAGAATAAAAATTGCAAGGGAAATTGAAAGTAGAGAGGAACAGGAATGGGAAGTGGAAGGGTAGTCGGTGCAGAAAAGGAAGTAGGTGTAGAAGTGGAAGTAAAAGGGGAATGTGAAGTGGAAGGGGACAAGACAGTGGAAGGTGAACAGGAAGGAGAGGGTAAGCAAGAAGAGAAGAGGAAGCAGTAGACAAAGCGGAAGGGGAATCAGAATTAGAAGGGGAAGTGGAAGGGGAAGGGGGAGGTTAATCAGAATCAGAAGAGTGGAAGTAGACGTGGAAGCAGAAGTAGAAGGCAATGAGAAGTAGAAGAAGAAGGAGAACAGGAGTAGAAGGGGAAGAGAAAAGGGGAATATGAAGCAGAATGAGAAGTAGAAGGGGAACAAGAACAACAAAGGGAAAGGGAAGGAGAAGTCAGAAGGGAAGCCAAAGCACAAGAGGAAGATAAGAGAGGGTAAAAGGAGAACAGGAAGCAGTGGGGGAAGTTGAAGAGGAAGAGGAAATATATAGGGAGTTGTTAGAGCAAGGGGAAGCAGAAGAAGAAGGGGAATAGGAAGGGGAAGTGGAAGAGGAATTAGAGGAGGAAGAGGAAGCAGGAGTAGAAGGAGAATGGGAACGGGAAAATGCAGGAAAAAAAGAGTAAAAGGGAGGCGATGAGGTTGAAGTGGGAGGAAAAGGAGAAGAGGAAAAGGAATGATGAGAGCAAGTAGTTGGCAAGAAGAGGAAGATGAAAAGGAGGGAAACAGGAACAGGAAGGAGTCAGATGGGAGAGGGAAGGAAGAGCATAGGAACAGGGAGGAAGAGACTCAAAAGGAAAATTGGAAGAGGAATATAAAGAAGAGAAAGAGGAAGTAGAGAAAGCAGGAGGAAATGGAGAACAAGACAAGAAAGAGGAAGGACATGGGGAAGGGGAAGAGGAAAAGAAGGAAGAGGAAGAAGGAAGGAAAGAGGAAAAGAAACAATGAGAGGAGGAAGAACACGGAGAGGCAGAGGAAGAGGAAGCAGGATGGGAAGAGGGAGAGGACGAATAGGAAGGAGAGGACAAAGAAGTGGAAAGAGAGGAAGAGGAAGGAGGAAGGGGATGGGGAGGAAGGAAAAGGAGAGGAAGAGGCCGGACAGGCAAAGGAGAGAAAGAACAAGAGGAACCAGGAAGACAAATAGGGGGGAGAGGAAGAGGGAACAGCACAAGAACAGGAAGAGGAAACAAGACAGGAAGAGGAAGGAGGAAGGGCAGGGGGAGGAAGAGAAAAGGAAAACCACAAACAGCTCTGTCCATTTCTGTTTACTTCTGCCCACGGCCACTTCCGCCATCTTCATCATCTTCATCTTCATCATCTTTATCTTCATCCTCATCCTCATCTTCATCCTCATCTTCTCCCTCCTCATCACCATCCTCACCATGCTCAACATCCTCATCCTCATCTTCATCCTCACTCTCCAGATCCTCATCTTCATCCTCATTCTCTTCATCTTCATTATCTTCTTCTTCATCCTCTTTCTCATCCTCACCATCCTCATCTTCATCTTCATCATCTTCATCCTCACCATCTTCATTTTCATCCTCACCCTCATCTTCATCCTCACCATCCTCATTCTCATCTACACCCTCCTCATCCTCATCATCATCCTCATATTCATCATCTTCATCATCTTATCCTCACCCTCCTCATCCTCATCCTCATCTTCATCCTCATCCATCTCACCCTCATCGCCCTGCATAACTAAATATTAATATATAACAAATAATAACTAATCAATAATAAATAATGACAACAGATAGTAAAATAATAAATAACAAAATCAATAATAATACGAAGCAAAGGATACAGAAGAAATCATCAACCATAAAAATCAGAGCAATAAATAACCATAATAATAGCAATAAATAATAGCAATCCCTAACAATGAGGAATAATAATAATAAATGATAAAATAGCAGTGTATAATAAAAAATGATTCAGAGTAAAACAAAAAGCAATAGGAAATAAGTATTAGCAAGTAATGCATGGTCAGTAATAAAAAAGGATACCACTAATAATAATCATAAAGATAATAAATAATAATGATAATAAATGATAACAATACATAACCATAAGTAATTATTAATAATAAAATGAATAGAAAGAAACACATGATTAAACATATGAAAGAATCAGCTATGAAAATTAGAGCAATAAAGAATAAGTAAGAATAAAAGTAAATCATAATAGCAGTCAATGATAATAATAAATAACAGTGGATAATAATAAATAGCTAACACATAATCATAAGAAATTAATACTGAGAATCAACAATAAAAATCATAGCAATAAATAATAAAAAATAAATAATAAGGAAAGTAAATACTCATAGCAATGAAGAATAAGTAACAATAGATAACAATAAATAATCAATAATAAGTGAAATAATAACAAATATTCAACAATTACATATTGAGGCAATAAATAATAGCAATAATAAACAATAAATGATAATAATAAATAATAATACATAATACAGGAGATTATAAAAATAATAGTTAATGAATAATAATAAATAAATAAATAATCAACAATAAAATCACATCGATAAGTAGTAATAATAAATAATGAAAATAATAATAAATAATAGCAATGAAAACCATGGTTAATTAAAAACAAAAAAATAGCAATACAAAGCAATAATTAATAAAAAAGAAAATGGTAATAAGAAATAAGTAATAATAAGTACTATTTAATCAGTAATAACAAATGATAGCAAATAATAAAGAATAATAAAAACAAATAATCATAGCAATAAATGATAAAAATAAATAAATAATAACAGTCGACTGTAAATAATTGTTAAAAAATAATAAGAAATAAATAATAATATATCAGCAATGAAAATTACATCAATAATAATAAAAATATATAATAAAAAGGGCAATTATTCACAGTACATAATAATAAATAACAATAGATTATAATAAATAATAACTAAGAATGAAATGAATAATTAGAAATAAATAATAATAATAGTAAATAATTAATAAAAATTCATATAGCAATAAATAATGATAATAAAAATAATAAAAATAAATAATAACATAGCAATAACATAGCAATAAATAATAACACTAAGTAATAATAGACAATAAGTAATAATATCTAACACTAAATAAATAGTAAGAAATAAATAATAATAAATAAACTACGAAAATTATACCAATAAATAATAATAAAAGACAGTCATAAAAAGAGAAAAATCGCAATAGTGGTAAACAACGATAACAAATAATAAAGAATAAAAATAGATGATCATAAATAATTAATAAAAATAAGTACAATAACAATAATTAATAAAAATAATAGCAGTAAAAAGCAAAGGATAATAGTAAACCATAGCCATAAATAAATAGTAAAAAGAAGCAAGGATAGGAATAACAATAAATAGTAATTAATGATGAAATAAATAAAACTAGTTGATGAAAATAATAAAAATCATAGCAATAAATAAGTGATAATAATAAACCACCCTTAGTACATCATAATTAAATAAATAATCATAAAAAACGACAGCAACAAAAAACAGCAATACATAACAGCAATAGAGAATAATAGAAACAATTGGCAATAATAAAATTAATTATAAATATAATAAAATAATAACATTTGTAATTGCATAATAAATGATAGTCAAATAAATAATAGCAATACATAATAAAAATGGAAATAATTGGGTAATCGACTGACTCAATGATAATTATAATTGACTGAGTATTTGACGGTATCTATAACGATATGTTAATGGAGTGACTATAATTATATGATAATTGACCGACGGTGTGATAATTATATAACTGACTATGATAATTGACAGATTCTATGATAATTATATGATATTTACTATTTGATGGTATATGTGATTATTGACTCTGTGATAGCATAGATGATAATTATATGGTAATTGACTCTATGAGGTTATATATAATTGAATGACTATATGATAATTATATGATAATTGAGGACTCTGTGAATCTATAGCTGATAATTAAATGATAATTCACGAAATCTGTGATGTTACCTATGATAATTATATGACAATTGAGTGTTTCTGTGGTGGTATAATAATTATATGATAATTGACTGACTCTATGATAACTGACTATTTGATGGTATCTATGATAATTATATGATAATTGATCCTATGATGGTATATATGAAAATTATATGATAATTGACGGTATATGTGATAATTGACTGACTCTATGACAGTATCTATGATAAATGACTATTTGATAATTTTAGGATAATTAACTGTTTGATGATTTTTATAATTGACTAACATTGACGACATCTGGGATAATTATGGTAATTGACTCTATGACGGTATAATGAGAATTGACTTTCTGATGGTATAGATAATTTATATGATAATTGACTCTGATGGTATAGATGATAATTATATGATTATTGACTCTATGATGGTAGCTATGATAATTATATGGTAACTGACTGACTCTATGATGCTATGTATAATGATTGACTGAGTCTCTGAAGGTATCTATGATAATTATAAGGCAACTGACTATTTTACGGTTTATGATAATGATATGGTAGACTGACTCTATGATAATTATATGATAATTGATGGACCCTATAATTATGTGTTAATTGACTGTCTCTGTGATGGTATAATGATAATTATATAATTGACTCTGTGATGGTATCTATGATAATTATATGGTAATTGAGTGACTCTATGATGGCATCTGTGATAATTATATGATAAGTGACTGACTATGATAATTATGTGATAATTCATCAACTCTGTGATTGTATATATGATAATTATATGATAATTGACTGGCTGTGACGGTATCTATAGTAATTATATGATAATTGACTGACCCTATGATAATTATATGATAATCAACTGACTAGTGTATGGCATACATGACCACTGACTGACTCTCGGACCCCAGACTCTTCCTGAACTTTGCACCCCTTGACCTTTTCCCTCCCCCAACCCCTCCTTACACCCACCCCAGGCTCCTTTGTTCCCCTCAAGGCCTCACCTTCCTCCTTAGGCCTTGGCTACTTCTTCTTCTTCCTCTTTACTGGTTTTGTTCTCTTTCCCCTCCACGGGGGAGGGTGTCCATGAGCTTTTTCCCACAGCCTCAGGCTTCTGGGAGGAAGCAAGAGAAGGAAGTGGGAGGAAGTCCAGGAAGTGGGAAGCAGGGATCCCTTGATATTCACAGTTTAAGGCTTTTGGAGGGGCACAGGCCTTGGGCCAATGGCAGGCTGCATAGGAGTTTGTGAAGTTCCTTCCTTCAGGATTAGGGGGTGAAGAGGAGGGGCAAGGGGTTGGGGGAGGAAGCCCAGGAAGAGGTATGGGAAGTTAGGGACCCCTGGGAAGCAGGGCATCCTTTAATATGCAGAGCTGAAAACTTCAGGAGGGGCTTCAGTTGGGGAGAGGTTCCTTAGTGACCATAGCACATGCATGCAAGGGGGAGGGAGGAGGGAAGGGAGGAGGGGAGGGAAATTGGGAAGGAGGGAATTATGGAGGGAAGGATGGAAGGATGGAGGGAAGGATGGAAGGGAGAGAGGGAAGGAGGGAAGTCTTATTGCATTTATTTATCTAATTTATAATATCACCTCGGTTGATGTAATTTCCTTTATTTCAGTGTATTTTGTGTCATTTATCGAATTTCATTAAAATAAAACGAAATAAAACAAACTAAACCAAATGAAATGAAAAAAATGAAATAATGTGACACAAAATGAAATAAAATAAGATGAAATAAGATGAAATGTAAAATGAAATAAATAAAAAGAAATAATGTAAAATAGAAAGAAATTTAAAGAAATGAATGAAATACAATGAAATAAAAATGAAACAAATGAAATGAAATAAAGTGAAATGACATAAAATGAAATAAAGTGAAATAAATAAAATAGAAGGAAATAATGTGAGATAAAATAAAATGAAATAAAATAAAATGAACTAAATAAAATGAAATGAAAAAATGAAATAATGTGAAATAAAATGAAATAAGATGAAATGAAATTAAATAAAGTGAAATAAAATGAAATGAAATGAACTAAATAAAATGAAATGAAAAAATGAAATAATGTGAAGTAAAATGAAATAAAATAAGATGAAATAAAACGAAATGAAGAGAAATGACATAAGATGAAATAAAGTGAAAAAAATGAACTAAATAAAATGAAATGAAATGAGGTAAATAAAATGGAATGAAAAAATAAAATAATGTGAAATAAAATAAGATTAAATAAAATAAAGTGAAATGACATAAAAGGAAACAAAATGAAGTAATGTGAAATAAATGAAATGAAATGAACTAAATAAAATGAAATAATGTGAAATGAAATAAAATGAACTGAACTGAATAAAATGAAATGAAAAATGAAACAATGTAAAATAAAATAAGATGAAATGAAATAAAGTAAAATAATGTGAAATGAAATAAAATGCCATAAAATGAAACAAAGTAAAAAACAATAAAATAAGATGAAATGAAAATAAAATGAAATAAAATGTATATAATGAAAAATATATAAAAATATAAGATGAAATTTGTAAAAATATATGTAAAATATATAAAAGCATAAAATATATAAATTGTAAAATATAAAATATATAAATATATAATATATAAAATATAAAATGCATAAAAATATAAATAAAATATACCATGTAAATATATTAAATATATTAGCATACATTTTATTAAAATAGGATACTTGCAATGCATACACTATATGTAATATATATGCTATAATATATATAAAATAACACAATCTATATCAGCTATAATATGTATGATGCCATAATAGAGGTAATATATCTTAAACTATAATATATATAAATAGATAACACCGATAAAATACACAAATATATAAAAATAAAACATATTAAGATATATTATCTGTCTATAAATATATCAGACTATACTACATATCATGCATTAAATACATCAGACTATACCATATATCCTATATACATAGAATATTATGAAGTATATAATATATAAGGCTATCTGAAAATATATTTATAAAACATGCATGAGACAACATATGACACAGGAAACTATAAACTATATTAATATACTACACCATAATATATTAAATTATAATATAAAATATACATAAATATATAATACATACAACAAACTATACTATATTAAACTATAATATATATACATAAACATATAATACATATGAAATCACAAATATATTATATAAAATAGAATACACTAAAATATATTCTCTATCTATAAATAAATATATAAATATTATCTATCTATAAATATATCAGACTATACTATATATAACGTATTAAACTAACATATATACATAAAGACAAAACACCTAAGAAAATACAGTATATCTGGAAAATATATTGAAATATAATACAGAATCCATAAAATGTAAAATGTATTACACTATCATGTATAAAAACATACTCAAATAGCATATATAAGACATATAAATGTGAAATATAATACACATAAAATAAATGTGAAATGTTTGGGGAGAATTTCTCTGACCAGTGGGGGACTTAGCCTTGGCAAAGATATTCTGATGCCTTATTAGCAAACTAATAGGCCAATGAGGATACATCTACATTAAAGTCTCCTGTATTTGTTGGCCAACAGAAGCCACTTTGTCATGAGACTCTCCAGAACAACCGCCCCCGCCCCCATAGAGCCTCACTGGGGAGACTTGTTTGCCCAGCTGCTCCAGGGAAAGCTTTATACAGTAAATAGGGAAGTCAATGGTCTAAGATAATTAGTCTCCAGAAAATAGTAGCTAGATCATAGAGTTTTGCCTTGACTGGTTTGATCCTTTGTAATGCTGACACTCTTTGTTGTAGCCACATCCTTTGTAGTAGAGACATCCTCAACTTTTGTATTGATATGGATATCTTTCTGTATTAATTTTACTCTGGAAGTTGTGAATTGATTTCTAACCCTATATAAACCCTGGCCCTCCTAAAATAAAGTGTACATTGGTTCACTCACCTCTGCATCCCCCGTGTCCTGACTTTCAGCTGCAGTTACCAGGGTCCAACAAAATGTCGTATCACGCTATCATATATACATAAAAAGATTTAAGAAATAAAATAAAACAGATGGAAATAGCACATGTAAAAACATATAAAAGTACAACATAAAAATACAATCTGTACGGAACCTATGAAAATACAATATATTGTGTCCATAAAACCTGGAGCGGGTTACAATGCAATGCATGCAGAATTAATAAAACACGATGAACCATACATGAAAGCCTATGGAATGTAACGTATGTGAGTATATATAAAATATAAATATAAAACATAAAATGTATAAATATAAAATATAAGCATATATAAAGATAAAGATAAATATATAAATATAAAATGTGTAAATATGAAATATAAGCATATATAAAGTATATAAATATAAAACGTATAAATATGACATATGAGTATATAAATATAATATAAAATATATAAAATACAAGTATACATAAATATAAAATATGAGTATATATAAATATAAAATACAAGTACTTATAAATATAAGTATATATAAATATAAAATATAAATATATAAATATAAATAAAAATTATAGATAGGAAATATAAATATAAAATATAAATAAATATAACTATAAAACATAAGTATATATAAATATATGTAAATATAAAACAAAAGGTATATAAAGTATATTAAAATATTGACATAAGCATATATTTTACTACATTTTATATTTATATACATCATATTTTTATATATTCTGCCCATATTTAATGAAGGGATGGGGACAGGACTCAGTTTCCCCAGCTGCTTGTTGGGGGAGGTGAGGACATAGCAATCAGCACCCTCCCAGGCAGATGGACAAGCAGACAGGCAGACCCCATAAATAGGCAGACAGACAGACACATAGACATAGACAGGAAGACGGACAGACAGACAGAGGCATTGCACCAGGCCTGTCTACCCATCGTCTGTCCATCTGTCTGTCCCTCTACCTCTGTGTCTCTCTGCCTGTCTGTCTGCCAGTCTATTTCTGTCTACCTGTGAGTCTGTCTCCTTGCCCGTATGTCTGTTTGTCTCTGTGTCTGTCTGTCTGTCTCTGTGTCTCCCTGTCTATCTGTCTGTCTACCTGTCCATCTGCGTCCACTTGTCTGTCTTCCAGCGTATCTCTCTGTTTTCTGTGTACCTGTCTGCCCGGTCTGTGAGTCTGTCTGTCTGGTCTCGTTGTCTGTCTCTGTGTCTGTCTTCCAATGTGTCTATCTGTGCATCTGCCTCTGTGTCTGCTTGTCTGTCTCTGTGCCTATCTTTATGTACCTGTGAGTCTCTCTCCTTGTCTGTCTGCCTTCCTGTCTATGCCTGTGTCTCTGTGTCTCTCTGTTTGTCTCCCAATGTATGTGTTTGCCTGTCTGTCTCCTCATCTGTTTGTCTCCGTGTCCATCTGTCTATGTGTGTCTGCCTGTCTCTTGCTATGTGTTTTTGTGTCTCTAGGCCTCCTCTCTATGCCTACCTGTCTGTGTGTCTGTCTTCCAATATGTATGTATGTATGTATGTATGTATGTATGTATGTATGTATACATGTATGTATGTATGTATGTGTCTGTCTGCCTGTGAGTCTTTCTTCTTGTCTGTCTTCCTGTCTATGCCTGTGTCTGTCTGTATGCATCTGTGTCTGTGTCTGTTTGTGGTCCAATATATGTGTCTGCCTGTCCGTCTGTCTCCTTGCCCATCTATGTGTCTGTGTGTCTGTCTGTGTGTTGGCCTGCCTCTCTGTCTGTCCCTCAGCCTGTCTGTCTGTGTGTCTCTGGGCCTCCTCTCTGCATCTGCTTGTCTGTGAGTCTCAGTCTCTGTGTCTTTCTGTCCACCATGTCTGTCTCTGTCTGTCTGTGTCTACTTGGACGTCTGTCTTTCTGTCTCTTTGTCTGTCTATCTTCTGGTCTATGCCTGTGTCTGTCTGTCTCTGTGTCTGTCTTCCAATGTATGTGTCTATCTTTTCTGTCTGCCTGTGAGCCTGTCTCCATGTCTGTCTGTCTCTGTGTCTGTGTGTCTATGTGTCTGTCTCTCTGTCTCCTTATCTGTCGCTGTCTTCAATATATGTGTCTACCTGTCTGTCTTTCTGTGTCTGTGGCTTTCAGTATGTCTGTCTGTCTCTGTGTGTCTGTCTCCTTGTCTGTTTCCCAATGTATGTGTGTCTGTCTGTGTTGGTCTGTGAGTCTGTCTCGCTGTCTGTCTGTCTGTCTAGCTGTGAGTCTGTCTTTCTGTCTCCTTGTCTGTTTATGTGTCTGTCTAGATTAGATTACACTATTATTATTATTGCATATTTCTCCTTTCTTTTTTTTTCCTTTTTTCTATATTTTTCCCTAGGTGAGTCAATCATCAAACCCTGGTGTCATCAGGTTTGGGTCAGCGACCTTACATTATGTATCTAAAACCAAACAACTACTAAACATAAAAAGGTCTAAAATAGACTTCTCAATGGATTACAATAGCTCAAAAGCTATGTATGTATGTTCATATAAGACAAGGATAAGCTAACTCTATTGTTGATGTTACATTTAAAGTCATAGGTGAACTTACTTTGGCGTAGGCCACGTATACTGTATATGATTTTGGTACACTGTGTAATGCATATATGTCTACCTGATCTAGGGAAGGGAAAAAAAACAGGGTGTAAGCTATCACAAGAAATGTACTCACTGCCCTATTATGTAACTGTACCCCTTTTGCACAACACCTTGTCAAAAAATTTTAATTAATAAATAAAATTTTAAAAAGTGGAATTCTGACTGCACATGATTAACAAATGAGGCAAATATCGGGGTTAAGAATGTAGTTCAGTGGTTAGGGGACTGATCTAATTTGAAAGACCCTGTCACCAAAGGAGTGGGGTAAGGAGGGAGGACTGGAGGAAATAAAGAAGAAAAGAAGAGAGAATAACCAGAATATGCTGTATCTTCAATAATGCTTAGGAAAAGAAATAAACAAAATTAAGTCATAAAATAAAATTAAACATGAGAATAAAATAAGGAAGTGAAATAAATTAAAATTAAACATACCAAAATAAACAAAAATAAGACAAAAATAAAGTAAAATACAATTTAAAAAATAAAGTGGAAAGCCAAGTAGGGCAAGAGATGAGAGTGAAAAAGATTAAGAAAAATGAAATAGAGAAAAGTAAAATAAGAGGAATGAGGAAGGAGGTAACAAACAGCCCAAGAAATGTATCCAGTGCCTAACATATGAAACAGTAACCGCTCTGCATATCAGTTTGACAATAAAAATTTTTTAAAAATCCTCATGGGTTAAAAAAATGTAAAATGAGAAAGCAATAGAAAAATAAGAGGAAATAAAATCAAAATTATAATGAAAAATTACAGGGAGGGGAATAATGCAAGTTAAAAAAGTAAAATAAAAATTAAAATATATTCTGAATAAAGGAAACTAAGGTTTAAAGAGGAGGAAGCTAGAGAGATAAAAATAAATTAAATTAAACATTGTCGCCAGACATTTCGTGACACGATGATCTCAGAGCCTGGAGAAATAAATGGAAATAGAGGGGAATAAAAGGAAATGCAGACCACATTCAGCTGAGTTCTGGTTGTTTACTCTTCATGTTTTCCACAGACTTCCAGAACTTTCCAACTCCTAGAAAATAAATAAAAAATTATGTCACAATATTAAAATCAATTATCAATAAATAAAAATATTGTAAATGATAAACACTGTAGATGATGAATACTATAAATCACAAGTAGATGATAAATAAGTGTTATAATAAATAAGTTATAAATAAATACAAATATGTAAATAAAAATAAATATTATAAATGATAAATACTATAAATGGTAAGCACTGTAAATGATAAATACTATAAATCATAAGTAAATGATGAAGTATTATAATAAGTTATAAATAAATAAATACAAATATAAATGAAATATGAATCTGTAAAAATAATATGCAATAAATGATAAATATTACAAATGATAAACACTTTAAATGATAACTACTATGAAGTATAAGTAAACAATAAATAAATGACATAAAAGATAACAAATATAAATGAGTATTATAAATGATAAACACTGTAAATGATAAATACTATAAATCATAAGTAACTGATAAATGTTATAATAATTAAGTTATAAATGAATACATATGAATATAAATGGGATAGAAGTCAATAAAACTGTAATAACCAAGGCCACGCCCCCGAGGTGCTCAGAGACAACAGGCCAGGCCCCCGGGGAGTGCAGGGACTCCGGGCCACACCCATTGATGGAGGTCCACGCCCCCATGGATGCCAGGCCACGCCCCTGAGGAGCTAAGGGTCTCCAGGTCACACTGAGGAAGAGTGAATGAAAGACCATGCCCTCAACGAGCCAGGGAGGCAAAGCCATGACCCCAGAAGAGCACAGGATGCCAGGCCACAGCCCTGGACGGCAGACCACGCCCATGAATGACAGGCTATGTCCCCAAGGAGCACAGGGATGCCAGGCCACGCCCCCACCCAGAATCATATCTGCCAGGCCATGCCCCCAGTGACACCACTTCTGCCACCCATAAAACGCCCCCAAAGGCTCCCCCTGCCAGGCTAGGACTCCAAGATTTCACCTCCAACTAGGCCACGCCTCCAAGCCCTCAAACCAGCCAGGCCAGGCAACCAGCAACACAGTCTACTCACTCCAGCCAGGTCGTGGCCCCAAGAGCCACACCTTGGTAGGCCATGCCCCCAAGGCCTCACCTCCTACCAGGCCAAACCCCATATACCCCACTTCCCACCAGGCCATGACCCCTAGGCCGCAGGCAGGCCAGGCCACCCATGCCCCAACGACAGTCCAGCTCCATGGCCACGCCCACTATGACACAACACCAGGCACACCACACCCCCAGCACTCCATTCCAGTTAAGCATCGCCAACCACATCACAATGATATCTCCTAGGCCCCACCCTGGAGGTGCTAACACCCACCGAGCCCTGTTGGCCAAGTCAGGATGCCCCTAGGACTCTACCCGGAGCCTCCCTTCACCTAGGCCCCGCCCGGATTCGTTAATGCACACCTGGCTCTGCCCACCACATCAGGGCATCCCTAGGAGCCTGGCCAGCCAGAGCCTCACTTCCCCTGGGCCATGCCCCTGATTTGCTAAGGCACAGCTAACCTTGCCTGCCATGTAAGGACATCCCTTGGGGCCCGGCCCTGAGCCTCACTTCCCCTAGGCCCTGCCCCTGAGTCTCTAATATTCTCCGGGTCCCGCCCACCACATCACAATGATGTCCCACCCGGCCCCGCCCCCAGACCATGCAGGGACCATAGACCACACCCCCAAGTGCCTCACCGCCCCTAGGCCCCACCCACTGAAGGCTTCACATCCTCCTGGCCCTGATCCCCCACACACTCAAAAGCAGTGTTTCCTGGCTTCTCAGCCCCTGCCCCTCTGCTTAAAGGCACCTCACACCACCTCCAGGTTTACTGGGATAGGGAGGGGGTGTCCTCATGGCAATGGCAACGTCCACTTCCTCTGTGGGGTCCTATACCGCCAACGGCCACTGCCGCCACAGCTCCGGCTGCTTCGCCACAGTGAATGTAGTGCCGCTTGTGGCATCATCAAGCAGTGGGTGACCAACTCACTCCCCACCAGCCTGCTGCACATGGGCCAGCAGGGCTGGGCACGCCACACAGCCAAGGAGGCCTCACTGCACGTGCCCAGCAGGAGTGGACAGGATGTCACTGCACACGCGCAGCAGGCTGGACTGCCACTTGGAGAGCTTCCAAGCACCATTGCATGCACAGTAGCCTACAATGTGGAGCAGGGAGCTATCATTTTCACATCTTTGCTCTGAACATGGAAGTCAAATTAGAATTATATAACACCAATATCTCTGTATATGTAAATGCAAGTTTAGAAATGGTAGAATTTTCCATGCGTGTGTGTGCCAGTCCTGGGATTTGATCTCAGAGCCTGGGTACTGTCCCTGAACTTTCATGCTCAGGGCTATTATTCTATAGCCACAGGTCCACCTATGGCTTTTTTGGAGATAAGTGTTTCATGGCATTCCTGGGCCGACTTCAAACCTCAATCCTCAGATCTGAACCTTGTCTGAGTAGCTAGGATTAGAGGTGTGAGCCAACAGTGTTCAGAAACAGTTGGTAAAACTTGCCATCATTTAATTCTCCCATTACTTACAGAAAACAGAATCAAAAGTCAAAGGCTTATAGTAGAATCAGAGCTGCATAGAAGTCAGTGGAATTACAGTAGCACTCCACTGTTGGGGTTTGGACAACCCCTTTCTCCCCCCACGGGGAGAATGGTAACCACAAACTCTATGAAAGAGCACTCAGCCTGGCCCTCCACCAGCGGAAGGCCAAAGGCGTGCTCACATGGGCAAGCGCTAAGTTGAGGAAGGGTTGCTGAAGCCTCCCCTCCCCCCACTCCCCCCACATGTTACCAAGGGCGGAGGCGAAAAGGAAGGCATCAGGGACACACTGCGGTGGTGGGAAACATCTCAAAGACTTTAATATGGAAGGGCACTTATATAGAAGTAATGGCGGGAAAGAAAGGGGGTTGGCCAAAGGGCCAGTCATAGGCTAGGGATCACGTTCATCAAGTGACCTCACGAAACTTCCCTTTGTGGGCGGGACAACTGCATCATGGTGGCAAGCAAGTGTTCACCTCCCAAGAGGTGGAGGCCAGAAGGTGGGAGGGACTTCCATTGTCCCAAAGCTGGCAGAAGGGCAGCCTTCCCAAGGCCATAATAATCCCCAACATCTCCCCCTTTTTGTTTTTTCAATGAGCAGGGGATGCTGTAAACACATGGCATGTGTGGGCATAAGGCAAATGCTGACATAAGAACTGTGGGGCCCCTTCCACAAAATTGGGGTGGGGGGTAGGTAAGAGTCCATCTGTCTGGCTATGTCCAGAAGTCGGAATCCTCAGCTGGTTTCTGCCGAGTGCAGGAAGGTGCCCTCTTTTGCTGGTGAGGTAGAAGCTGAAACTCTGGCATTCCCGGCAGTTCACAGTAGCTGATAATTCAAACATAAGTGATTAGTAAAACATTCTTTTATATAAACATTGAAGCCAAGGTGCTAAACCTTTGCGTTTACTTTTTTTAAACATTTCTATCATAAAACATTGGGGTTGAGTGTCAATACCCTCAGCTCCTATTTTCTTTCCAACGGGACTCCCCAAGTCTAGCAGCAGGGGGAGAGGAAAGGAAGAAGCATGGTGCAAAATTCCTTTAGTTTCTTTGTGTGACGCTGTAGGCAGTATTGCCACAGCAAAACATTGAGCCATGAGATGCTCAAGAAGGAATCTAGAAAGCAAACAAGGAAAGGAAGTTTGTTTGCCTCCTACCGTAGGCAGTCCTACTTTCCATATTTTCATGGGAGAGCAGAAGTCCAACATGGTCCTCCTTTTCCTGGAGAGAACAAGAAAACATTTCTCCAGAGCGGGTGCTCTGGGTTTAATTTTCCCATCTGGAAAAACACATATACTGTACTCCATCCCACACTGATTCGGGATGATTTAAAATTTCTTGATAATTAACATAAGCATAACTAATCCTGGGGAATACCCCCCTTTTGTTTTTTAAAATTATGACACCAGCGGCCACCAGGCAGGGAGTATGGGTGGAGGTCTCGTCTTCTGCAGCTACTTCCTGCTGTCAAGGGGGCGACGTAAATCAAGGGCCCCTGGTCAGCCTGGCAGTCCGGTATAGTTGGCAAAAAGTTCCCATCATTACCATGAGTATGGTCACTAGGGCCAGAGAGCGCTATGGTTTTCTCCAGCCCCCCTGAGTCTTTGGGCATACCCAGAAGTTTCCAGGGCTGGTGCCTCCAGGGTTCAGGCCTGTGTTAGGGTGACGAATGTGAACGGCAAATTCCCCATTGGTGATCTCAGCAAGAGATGTTATTCTGTCAAAAGACACTTTTGAAAAGGTCAGGCAAAGTATTGACAAGTTCTCAGAGCTGGTTGGCATGAATGGCATAGAACACACCCTGGGCATAAGCCAGGAACAGCTCCCTTTTGGAGCATAAACCCAATTGTAAAGTGAACAGGTAAGGAGAAACGACTGAAAGAAGTGTTTAATGATGGAAAGCTGGTTTGGCATAGCCAGTCAGAGGCAAATATATATATATATATATATATATATATATATATATATATATATATATATATATATATATACACACACCTATATACAACTGTCCGAAAAGAAGAAAATGGACAGGAATTATCTCTCTCGATTTCCCGGCTCTGATCCATTTTGAAAGGGTGAAACAAGGCAGCTCCCTTTAGGATAATATGGCACCATTCTCCTCTCACTCCACTCCACCTTTCCGTCTCCTGGACTGGCTAAGTCCCAGGAATTTTAACGTTTGTGGCTGGAATTGCATTTTCCCATCCGCGTTTGAACTCGGGGCCTGAGCACTGTCCATGAGCACTTTTGTTCAAGGCTAGTGCTCTACCACTTGAGTCACGGTGCTGCTTCAGCCTTTTGCTCGCTCTCTGTGGTTGAGCTCTCAATCTGGCTCTTTGCTGTTTAACTGGGAGGTGGGATTTTGGAGAGATTTTTTCCTTTTGCCAGGGCTGGCTTTGAGCTATCCAGGGAGTCATAGTCCTACAAGCCCTTTTTATTCCAAATTGAGCAACAAGGAAAAAACACAACAGAGATAATCCATTTGTAACTCGTTGAGAACTGACCAAAAACTGCTTGTGAAGGTTTGGCTATAACACTTAGAGAACATGAGATTTACATGCCATCAACTTGAATCACGCCATTGAATCCCACTGGCAAGTGAAAGAGAACACAGTTCAATGACAACCAAGGGCAAAGGGTTAAAGCATTGCGGAATCCTCAGTCTCGGAAGTGGCTGCGTCCCTCATCCCCATTTGGCAAGTTCCATGCCATGCGATGGGGAACTCTAGGCAAGGCTGTAGTGGCATCTCTGGGTAGACTCACATCTTGCTCTGGGTTGCGTGCAAGATTTCTATATAGATTGGTTAGGGTGTTTAGAATTTTTTTCCTAGCATTTCTGGCGCTGGGATATCGATGCCCTTTTGGTTTAAGCAGGGTGAAAAGACTTTTTTAATCACAAAATTCAAAGACTTTCTTAATCACAAAATTTACCTGGCTAGCTGTGACCACTAACATAACTATGGTGATTTAACCTGGAGTAACTGTTAGGATGGAACTATTCACATCCTCACAAGGCTCATAAATCATTCGAGCAGCTTCCAATGGGAGAGAGAGCAAAGAATCATTAGTAGTGAAACAAGGCAGTTTGGGAACAGACTGTGGTGGCAGCTTCCTGTATCCAGGAGCTGCCACCACCCAGGCGGCTAGCACATCTGTCCACCTGTATCCTATAAAGCAATATATTAATCCTGGGTCAGGAAAGTTGAGGTTAATAGTCACATTTGTATGAAGCAATCCCAATTCCTTGATCTTGAGAGTTTATGAGAACACAGGAGAGAAAAATGGGAAGGTAAAATCTTAATTTATGCCAAAGAGTTCTTAAGACTAGATGCACACTTAACTTTTAACACACTGAGTATAAAATAACATGCTGATTTCATACCATTGTGCTTTTACCACATGCTGCATATTTGAACCTTATGGAAACACACTGAATATAAAAGAACATACTGGTGTACTTTTACCACATGTTGCATATTTGAACCTTATGGAAATTTTTATAGGCACCTTTATTTGCATCGAACATTGGGATGAAAACCTATTGTTATGCTTTTAAATCTTACCAACAACCACACGCACGCGTGCGCACACACACACACACACACACAAATACCTGAGCGCTCTTTAAAATTGCTTTGATTGGCCATTTAAATTTTTTGGAATTCCAGCGGCAAATGATATTAATTTGCCCATTATAGAACCACGTGGTTGAATAAAAAACAAAAGGGAAACCTGTTAATTACACACTCCCAACATGACAATTTTTAAATCACAGTGGACAAGCAAACCCTTTTATCCATCTAGAAAAACTCCAGTTGATTTCATATCTTTGAACTGGTAAACATGGAAGTTCAATCAAATTACCTATTGTTGTATCAAAACTCTTTGTTTTCCTTTTAATATTCCATTTTAGTTTATAACTTGAGACTTTCCTGGTTCCAACCCCGTCTGCAGCTGTAAGTCCGAGACAGAGAGAAAACGTGCAGGCAAGCACAGCGGGGTGCTAGCCCCTCTCAGCTGCAGCGCAATCGCTGGAGGCCTGTTAGTCTGAGTCCCCGCCCAGCCCAGGGGAGTCTGGCACGCCCCTCACCTGGGGGGAATTGGTGGGGCCCCGCCTCCAATATGGTGTGCCCCATTGTGCTCCACGTGTGTGTTAAGTCAGAGAAATCAGGATTCAACCAACTCACCCTAATTTCTGAGCTTAACAACCATCAGCAGGCACAAAGCAGTTTGCCGGGCTGCAGCAGGTCCAGCCACTCCGGGGCTGCTGCCGCCGTTGCTGCCGCCCGCGCACCCCAACGGGGACGCCGGCCCATGGCCTAAACTGCACGCCACGCCTTTTTTTTTTTTTTAATTCTATCCGCAGGCTGGGGCCGCAGGCAATCTGCTGGCTCCAGCCCAGCCACTGTAAATACAAGCCTGGCCAAAACAGCAGCAATCCCCAAAGCTCTGCCGCCACCATGCCACAGCTTCCCACATGGCGGAACCGCGCTTCCGCCATGCCGTGCTCGGACTCGGCTGCCCAAATGCTACCGCAAAAGACGCCTGGTGCCGCCCGGGGCCACGTGGGCCCCAGCGCACGCAGCTCGCAAACCCGGGGCCGCGCGGAGCCCAGTGTACTCACGCTAAGCCTGCGCAAGCCAAACCGCTCCGGCGCTCGGCCACCCACTGCTTCTCAAGCACCACTGTGGGTGCCGGGCTGCCTTCTGGCCCGGGGCGCGCAGAGCAGAACCGACCCCAGCCCAGGGTCGCCGTCCTCTCGCTCCAGCACTGACACGTTTCTGTGGGAGGCGCGCCCCGCTCCCTCCGCCGCCTGGCGCCAAATCGCCACGGCGGGGCAACTCTCTGGCGCCGCGTCCCGCGAGCCCATGTCTGGCCTGTCTTGTCTCCATGCTTCTGCCCCATCTGGATGGGCAGGACCCTCCTCTAAAACCCTACTTAGCACAATCTGTGGGGATACTGTACCCCGAACTTCTCGGCCGTATGATTCACCCCACGTCTGGGCGCCATAATGTTGGGGTTTGGACAACCCCTTTCTCCCCCCACGGGGAGAATGGTAACCACAAACTCTATGAAAGAGCACTCAGCCTGGCCCTCCACCAGCGGAAGGCCAAAGGCGTGCTCACTTGGGCAAGCGCTAAGTTGAGGAAGGGTTGCTGAAGCCTCCCCTCCCCCCAGTCCCCTCACATGTTACCAAGGGCGGAGGCGAAAAGGAAGGCATCAGGGACACGCTGCGGTGGTGGGAAGTGTCTCAAAGACTTTAATATGGAAGGGCACTTATATAGAAGTAATGGCGGGAAAGAAAGGGGGTTGGCCAAAGGGCCAGTCATAGGCTAGGGATCACGTTCATCAAGTGACCTCACGAAACTTCCCTTTGTGGGCGGGACAACCGCATCATGGTGGCAAGCAAGTGTTCACCTCCCAAGGGGTGGAGGCCAGAAGGTGGGAGGGACTTCCATTGTCCCAAAGCTGGCGGAAGGGCAGCCTTCCCAAGGCCATAATAATCCCCAACACTCCACAATGCACTCTTCCAGGCGAAGTGTGTATTTCACAAATCACTGAAGGCAGGCACACAAATGGCTCTAAGAAAAATACTGATGGATGGAGGATTGGGAAAACGTGGTGCAGATTGTCTGGTCCTCAGACAATTGATGGGTAACTGTTCATCTTCCTTCTAGACTCAAATGGTTAAATAGAGGAAGGGTGCACAATTTGGAATTATGTTCCTTTGATCTGTTCTGTGAGGAAAGTCAATAGACTCCAGGAGAGAAGGTCACTCAGGTGATCTGAGTTCATGTCATCATGTCCAGAAGACCCTTAAGACAAGTGTTAACAGCTGGGAGCTGCAAAAAGAAAAAGAAGGTGGAAGGTTTCATCTCATGGTGTTTTTAGTACTAACAGCCTATGAGTTTAAAGTTATAAGATTTTCCTCAGTCCTCTGTGATATTTGACAACTTGAATGTCAATTGAACTATCACTGTGATCTGGATTGTATTTATCTATTGTATGTTGTAATCAATTATCTAATCATGGCCATTGTCTTTTGTTGTCATGGGGCTAGCTCTCTTATCACTTTGAGCCATTGCTCAACTTCCAGTATTCTCATAGTTAATTGGAGGTAGGGTTAGTTGAGAACCTCGATCTTCAGGTCTCAGATTCCTGAGTAGCTGGGATTGCAGGCAAGAGCCCTCACCTCCAGCCTTCCCTTGTCATTTTAAATAGAATTCAATGAATTATAGAAGGCTTTGAATTGAAGTTGATTCAAAGTGTGCTAGATGGCAGAATTGCCCACCTTAATGTCAAGAGCTACAGGGTCCAGATTCTCCTTTGAGAACTACACAAGTCAGCATAAAGCATCTTATCCCTGACTGTGTGCATTTCATCAGACTGTCTGACAACTCTGATATGTCCACTTGATTTTTTAAAGTTCAAATCTTTCTCATATAATGTAAAAGCTATAGTCATTGCCCCCAAGGACTATTGAAGCCTTTATTCAGATGAATATACTTGAACATAAGCTGTGTCATCAAAACTGACAATTTATAAAATACATATTGTATATACCTAAGTGTCAACTGAGTTGCAAGAAAGTTCAGTAACAAGGTCGCACCTATTTGGGACCTAGACAGTGAACTGAATAATCTATAGACTACAACTGAACTGTTGGCCATGTGTCTTTGATGTAGAGAGTGTGACTCACAAGACCTGTTTTATATTTCGCACCAATTCAGTGACTTGCCTGTGTAGTAAATATTGTTGAATGCCAAGCAACTATTCTCACTCAGTTTCTAGGGGTTAGAAATCCAGGAGAAGCTTCGCAGGGTGGGGGGATGTGAGTGAGGAGGTCAGGAGACAACTGTGAAATTTTCTGTTAGGGCCATAGTCATCACCAGGCTTGATTCCTTCCTAGCTCATGTCCCCCAGCTATCATCTGGAAGCTACATCTCCTTGTCATGGGGCCTTCTCCATAGAATACTCACACATGCAGTTTTTTCACCAGGAGCAAAGGGTGAAAGCGCTATAGAGAGTAACAGCCATTTATAACTTAATATCAGAAGTGATACTTCATCATTTCTGTCCCTTTCTATTCATTAGATGCAAAGACTAGATCTGCCCATATGTGACCAATGAGGCAGGCAATTGTCATAACTGGTGCAGGTTTGGCCTGGGACTTCCTTTTAGAGTACTTTTTGTTAAAGGGACCTGCTCAGCTAATGACTTGCAGTCCTGAATTAAAGGAACAATCTACACCTCACCTATGCTCTGTCATATCCAGTCCCTGAATGGGTCTATGCCCAAGATACGTGGTCTTGGACAGTGTTGGCTATGCCTGGCACTGGCTGGCAATGCCCCAAATCTATGGGCTCTTGAATGGGACAGAAAAGAAAGGAAATTCAGAAAATAGTCTAAGAGACAACTAGGACATGAAACAGTGTAATGTGTGTGAAGAGTCTAGGGAATAAAGAGAGCACTGTATGATAAAAGATAATGGCCATGCCAGTCGTGGCCATATACTCCTGTAGTCCTGCCATTCAGAACACAGAGGCAAGAAGATCATGAATCCAGTTCAGCTTGGCGACATCACCCTCTTCTATATCAAAAGAGAAGGAAGATAGAGACAAAAGGAGGAAAAATGTAACAAAGGAAAAGAAGAGAACGGGAGGAGATGGTAAAGAAGACATGCTGGGCTCGGGATGCCTCCCCTGGCGCGGGGATCAAGGCTCTGCTATGCTTCTAACAGCTCCCTTTCTCACCCTCTCCCCTGGTCACCCGACCCACAGGCAAGGCCAGGGTGGAGTGGGGGGCCCAGGAAAGACCACAGGTGCACGCGGTCGTATGAGATCGCTTTACCTTCCTCCTTACCCGTGAAGAAAGCCAGGTATACACGGACCTCAGAGACGCTTCGTGAGCAATCTGATTTATTAGGCCGGGGGCAAAGGCTAATATGGTAGGAAGGGACAAGAGAAGGCTGATTGGCCAGGACGCTGATAGGCTGGCGAGCTTGCCATAGGACCCCCTCTCATGAGCTAACGGCACTTCGAAAACGCCGCGAAACTGGGGGCGCATGGGCTGGCGAAAAAGTTTGGGGGCTGTTCGCAAAGCCGGTTCTTCTGGTTCCGGTCCCAGAGAATTGTGGCCTGCTTCCACATTCCCCAGGGCTGGGGAAAGGGCAGCGTCTTGGGCGCACTCTCCAATGCCCATCCCCCACAAGGCCAAGGGTTCCCCAACATCGTCTGGAGGGGTAAATAGAGGAAAGAAAGGAGGGAGAGAATTAGAAGAACCAGTGTTACAAAGGAAAAGTATAAGTTGAGATGTGTAAATAACCCTCATGGATAAACCAACAATGATAAATTACAGCAAGTAATTATAGGAACTTTTTAAAGGAGGAAGAATAAAGTAGGTCACAATAACTGGCAAAATGAAACAGGGTTATGGAAGAATGGCTCTCTGAGATTGTTTTGTCAGTGAACTTTCTGGTATGTTTTTTGGAATTAAGTCTTGCTATGGTAAGTTGGACTGAAAATAATTATACAGGTCAAGCTGGCCTCAACCCCCCAAACTTCCTGCCTCAGCCTACTGCTGCCTTCTGTTTGTGAATGTGGCATTATTATGCCCAGCCCATGTTTAATACAGTGTTGTTGTCAGACCTAGGGCTGGAACACAGGGCCTAGGAACTGTTCCTCAGCATTTATGCTTAAGGGTAGCTCTATCAAACTTGAGGGCACAGGGCCACTTGCAGTTTTCTGATAATTAATTGCTGAGAAACGTCTCATGGACTTTCCTGCCCAGGCTGGCTTTAAATGAGATTCTCAGATCTAAGCCTCTTGAGTAGCTAGTATTGCAGGTGTGAGCCTCCACTGCCCCACCCATTATTTATTTTCCTTGACAAGAACCCTTAAAGTGGGCACCGGTGGCTCACACCACCAGAAAACCAGAAGTGGCGCTATGGCTCTAGTGGTTGAGAGCTAGCCTTGAGCTGAAGAGCTCAGGGACAGCATCCGAACCCAGAGTTCAACAGCAAGAACAAAAAAGGCCTCTCAAGTAGAATAAGCTTCATGTACATGTTGTCACTTTATTTGATTTCGGTGCCCTGGTTATTGTGTATACGTTTATCTGAATTAGAGAAGGGAAGGGAAAACATCAAAATGGTAAGACAAAAGCTAAAGGGCAAACCAATGCAGCAATGATACTCACAAGAAAATATGTTGTTAATTAACTGTCCATCTCAGGCAAGGGGGAATTTTAAAGGAGGGGAGATGGGAGAAGAATGAAAGAGGTGTTAAAAAGTGTGACAAAAATTGTATTCACTACCTTATGTATGTAAGTAACCCCTCTATATGTCACCTTGACAATAAAATTAAATTAAAAAAAAAGAAGAAAAAGTGATTAAGCTAATCAAAAACAAAAGCAGGACAATGAAGCACAGAAAATGGTATAAGCAGGAAACTCAAACTAGAATGGCAGATGTGGACAAAACTATGAGTTAATCTTGGATGTCTGCTCTCCCTTCTCAAGTAGAAAAAGCATATTTGATTCAAATTCTTGAATTCCGAGAGCACAATTAAGGTGGGAAGGATCTTTAATCACAAAGGTATTTTATTTACAACCTAAAACCCAGAAGCTGATCCACCCTCAACCTCCTTATGCTTGACTGCAATTACCTTGTCCTGGGTTAGTTACCCAGAACTCAGACCTGAGACCTGGCTTAACCTGAACTCTGAAATTCCAACTTAATTTCTAACCACGTCAGCCTCCAGGCCTCGAAATGTCCAAAACTCCAGACCTCCAGAGTAATAGGCTTCCTTCCTGTAGGCCTCACCTCTCTTCAAACTTTAAGTCTCAAGCCTCCCCACAGGCTTTAGGCTTCTCTGCCATCATCAGGCTCCGGACTCCTCCATCAGTACTCAGGCCTAAGACTCCTCCTCAGGCCTAAGGCTCTGGTTCGGCTTTGCCCTGCTCCTCTGGCTGGCCTGGTTTGGCTCACACACCATTCCTAAACAGGGTGGGTACGGCTCATTGCTCCACTCTTCTCCTCAGACCTGCTCGTTTCTCCTCTCCGCCGTGCTCTCTGGCTGGTCTCATTCCGCTCTGCTCTGCTTCACTCCCTCCTCTCTCCTCCTACTGTTCTCTTCTCCTCTCCTCCAGAAGTACTCTCCTTTTTAATTTGCTTGCACCAGCAGTCCAGGGGTGGAGGTTCTGGTTCCCCCAGAGTGGGGCGGGACTTCCTCTTTTTTATGCAGCGGGGCATGGCAATCACGCCAAAGTGGGGAGGGGCTACTGCCCTTCAGGTTAGTACAAAATCATTGAAAAGTCTCCATCTCTCGGACTCATATGTAATTAGTTATAGATAATGCTATGGGACAAGAAGAGTGTTGCAATTTCTGTAAAAAGTTTGAGTACAGTGGGTGATGTTTCCACCAGGAGCAAACCTAACATACCTTGCCCTCCTTATCCCCACCCCACAAAGAGCAGGGACCACTGGCCAGTGTCCTCTTCTTATGATTCCCACATGGTTGCCATGGGAGCAGTAGCATCATTCCATGTACCTGGCTTCCTTGGCAACAGTCCTCCAGGCTCAAGAGCATACCTCTCAGTGGGTGCATGCTGAGCCCTGATTGGTCCATTCCTCACTGATTGTCACTGGTCCCACTTGTGATTGGCCTATTTGCTCCCTGATGTCACCAGGCATTGTGAGGCATACCCAGTAGGGTATATAAGAAGCTGCTCTCCACTTTTGTCAGTTGGCAGTAACAGTGATGCTTCCAAGAAAGAAGACAATAAGCTGAAAGTAACTTATCATTCTATTTTCATTTATTGTTTTGTTTTCAGGATTGGCAGTGGCTGAGGTAACTTGTGTGTACAAAGCAATAATCTCTGTCTTCTCTACCCTGACCTCCCCTCCCTAGTGTACCAGAAACAGCTCAGTTTCATTATTCTATTTTACAAGTACTCCTGGGTGACTTTCTCCCTATCAGTAGAAGACTCTTGTTTCATGCAGTGTAGCTTCTCCCTTCCAGGGCTGTAAGTTGTTCACTTTATTCAAACATCCCTGTATCTCTTGCATCCCAGCTATCATGGTTGATAATGAAGTGATGTTATTAGAGACAACCTGTGTCAGTGGCATGACTTCTGTACCAAAAGGTTACAGAAACCTTTCCTTCCCAACTAGCCAGTGGTCTGAAATTTTTTTCTTTTGTGACACATATTTCAAGGAAGTTGATTAAAATTCTTATTGTAGTCTGGTGGCTCCTAATTGTAACCCTATCTAAGCAAAAGGCTGATATCTGAGTGTTGTGGGTTGAAGCCAACCTGGACAGGAACTTCCTTGAAAATTTTATCTCCAATTACCCAGCCAAAAGCTGGAAGTGGGGCTTTGGCACAAGTAGCAGAGTGCTATCCTTGAGCCAAAAAGTTCTATTAGAGTTTCCAGGGTTTGATTTCAAACCCCAACACACACACATATACTCACAGACTCTCTCTCTCTCTCTCTCTTTCTCTCTCTCTCTCTTACTGTGTCTCTTTTACTGTAGACAAGAAGTTACTAAATCATTATATCATGTCAGATATGGCCCACAATCCAAGTATTACCTCATGTACAATAAGTGCAATGTTTTAACCTATTCCCTGGCAAAAATAAACAAGTATTCAATCCATCCGGGTCATAGGTTTTTAGTTACTCCTCCTAAATTTCTATGCTCATTATTTAGGCTTATCTTCAAAAACTACCAGTTTGTATTAGCTTTGCCTTTTGCTATTGAAGGAATCAAAACAAATTCTCAACTTTTACACAACTTGACTCTGGGATTTGATATCTATGATGTGCAATTTGGAGATTGGCTAGCATTTAAAAATCCCTTCATTTGGGGGCTGGGGATATAGCCTAGTGGCAAGAGTGCCTGCCTCGGATACACGAGGCCCTAGGTTCGATTCCCCAGCACCACATATGCAGAAAACGTCCAGAAGCGGCGCTGTGGCTCAAGTGGCAGAGTGCTAGCCTTGAGCGGGAAGAAGCCAGGGACAGTGCTTAGGCCCTGAGTCCAAGGCCCAGGACTGGCCAAAAAAAAAAAAAAAAAAAAAAAAAATCCCTTCATTTGCCTCTTTGGGAACTACAAGAGTCCAAACTACTCCTGTATGAAAGAGAGCAAGTCCATAGCAGTGCTGATAGGACCATCAGGATTAACATCTACCCAGATTGTAATGATGCTAGGCCTCTGCTGTTTTCCACAGATGAGGGTGAGAAAGTGAGCAGATATTAAATAAATGTCCAATTTAGTGCCATTTCACATGAGAGGAAAGAATGATAGGAAGATACTAGATTTAGGATCCTATTGAATTTTGTGATATCCAAAAAACATAGAGTTCACAATAATTTGATTGAGTCACATGCGTAGAAAAGAGGATAGAAAAGTTAGAGCAAAAAAAAAAAAAACACCAAAGTGATTCCTTTTTAAAGCATGAAATAGGAAATGATTTTAAAGTATGGAGCTATGATGACCAGTGTGCTGGTAGCTCATGCCTCTAATCCCAGTAACTCAAGAAATGTTTATGTCCAGTTAGTCAGCCAAAAGCCGACAGTGAATATGTGGTTCCATTGGCAGAGTGCTAGCCTTGAGAGGAAAAAGTCATGATAATGCATGAGGCCCTGAGTTCATTGTGATCTACTGGCTAGCTTGCACATGCACAAACACACACTCATGCAAGATATTATGTTGAATGAAATCAAGCTCAGAAAGAAAGAGGACTTGTGTTCTCTCATATATGAAAGGTACATCTAAAACATGACCATGAATTATGAAATAAGCATGAAATATATGCAAAGCCTTTTGGTATGTGCATGATCCATCTGGCTAGTTTATGCTACATATAGGGATTGAAGTCCATAACGTATTGTCTGACCAAATAACTGACAGTATAAAAATAAGTGAACAATAGAAAGCTGAAGCCTATCCTGTCTGATGGTGATAGATATTAAAGGTATCTGAAAAAGAGCAGAGGAATGGGGAATAGATGTAGATGGGTGGGAAAATACAAGATAATGTTCAATGTACCTATGTAAAAACAGACTTAGAAAAGTTGGAATGAATGTGGTTGCTAGAGATAGGAGTTATAGATAGAAATAATGACAGATATCAAAGGCATTGTATGAGTACATTTCAAAATTATTAAAAACAATTAAAATGTTTAAATGAGAATATGACTTTCCATCTAATTATACTGGTTACTTAATGTACTTCACGATAGTGATTGTGATAGATGGTAATATTCTCATTCATGGGCTGTCCAATTTTGATTTTTTTCAGCTTACCTTTGGGCCTTTTAATCAAGACCTGAGTGACCATTACAAGTTCCCTGCCCTGTATCAGATGGCCCAGAAGGACACATCAATAGCTACTGCCATGGTCTCCTTACTGATTCACTTCAACTGCAACTGGATGAATCTGTTTACCATTGAAGATTAGAAAGGTTTGTGGATTTTTCCTGCATTGAAAAAAGAAATGTCCAAGAACAGAGTTTCTATAGCCTTTGAGCTAGCTATTCCAACTCATGGTCTATCTTACACACTCAAATTCACGTCCCTCTATAACCAGATTAATACATCCTCAGTAAATGTCCTCATCATATACAGTGATGATGAATACCTACTAGATTTAATGAGGTGTGTTCAGCAACTATTAATAAAAGGCAAAGTTTGTATCCTGAACTCACAGTGGGAATTAACCATCAGTAAGAGATATTTCATGCTAGGCTCATCCAATGTACCTCCCATTTTCTCACATCACCACCCAGATGTTTCTGGATTCACAGATTTTGTCAAGGCAATTAACCCTTCCACATACCCAGAAGACTTTTTCCTTGCTCAGTTGTGGTTTCTGTCTTTTAATTGCTCAGGTTTTGAGTCTGACCATGTAACATGGGAGAACTGTCCTCATGAGATCTCCATAGATGGGTTGCCGGGGCACATTTTTGACATGACTATGTCTGGAGAGAGTTACAATGTGTACAACACTATGTATGCTGTGGCCCATGCTCTCTATGAGGTGCTTCTTTATTAGTCAAAAGTACAAACAGTGGGGAACAGGGAGAGTGCATTCCCCTGCACAGGTAAGGCCTTCTGTTTCTGATAGCACACACTGTAGGAATAGTAAATTTGTACAGCACTTTATTACAACATGAAATTAATTATTTTAGTTTTGTTCCCCAAAGTAAAGTAATTATATTTCTGTAAATGACTGTGAGGTTTTCTAGACGTGTTCTTGTGCTCTTAAGGAAAACAAGCCTAGAACACGCAATAAATTAATTCCATATTTCAATACATTCTTCTACTGACTAATAACCTGAACATACATGCAGATAATGTTTTGATAAGTGATTAGTACCTTTTCCATATGAGTTTCTAAGCATGACCTGCTGAGCAAAAGTATATTTTTAATAAGTGACCTAGTTTCATTCTCCTTTAGATAGTAAATCTTGAACAAGCTCAAACTATAACTCTAGACGCTAATGGAATTCACTGTGTGGAAAACTCTAACCAGACATCTGTGAATTCCTGCATTTATGATTATTTAAATGAAATAGGTTTATCTTGAAAAAAGGACTTCTAGCACTTTGCTGAGTGACCAGCATTCAGGAAAATGATTTTTACTCCTTCAAAGATTTTCTTCTGGAGTGGTTCATCATGTGTCCATGCTTTTTTTGAATTCTCAATCAGAGATTAAAGACACTCAGGAGCTTTTTTTAATTCTTAATTCTAATTTTCTTAATTTCTGTCTAACCACTGGGATGTACTTCACCATAAGATGATGTCTCTTGTAGCTGCACCCTTTTCTGAAGAACACCCAATTTCAGAATCCTGCTGGAAATCGGGTGATTTTAGATGATAAAAACAAATTGGAAGCAGAGTGTGACATTGTGAACATTTGGAATTTTCCAGAAGGTCTTGATCTTCAGGTGAAAATAGAAAAGTTTTCTCCATTTGTTCTACATGATCATCAACTCTCTTTATCTGAAGATATGGTACAGTGGGCCATAGGAACCAGAGAAGTGGGTTGGATTTAATTCTAATGATTTTAAGAACAAATACGTAAGTAAAATTCACACTTAAAATGTATACCTGATTGAATGTCAGCAACTGTCTCTGTAACATTAGCTACTCAGTTCTGAATATCCTGATTTGAAGTCTGGCCAAGCAGGAACACCTGTGAGATTCTTATCTTCATTTAACCACTGCAAAAGAGATCCTGGGTGCTGGCTGATGCTTCTAATCCTATCTACTTGGGTGTTTGACATCCTCAGTTCTCAGATTAAAGCTCATTTTAGAGCCCCGCCAGGCAAGAAATCTGTGAGACTCTATGTCATTAAACTAACAAAAACTTAAGCTGGAGCTGTGGATCAAGTGGCCCTTTACTCATCTTGAATAAAACAACTCAAGGACACTGAGTTCAAGCTCCAGGATTAGCATCATCCAAGAAAAGTTCATTTGTTTAAAAATGTTAATTTTGAACATTATCATAAAATACAATTTACATGTTTCTTAGCAGGATTCTAACATTGATAAAGTATCTAAGGAATTGCTTCATGTGTTTGAAAGTTTTATTTGGTTCTGTCCTCTGGTTGGTTCATTTAATGATTAGTTAAGCTGTTACTTAGGTATCTTTCATTAGAGTAATCATTGAACGAGGTAGCATATAATCCTTTTGTGAATTTAAGTTGCTCAAATAATGGAACTTTTGCAATATTAGGAAAAGTGTAAACAGTTTCTGACACATGTCTGATTTTCCTCAGCCTGTACATTCTGTCTGCAGTAAGTTCTGTGGTCTTGGATTCAGGAAATCTCCTCAGGAGGGAAAGGCTGCCTGCTGCTTTGATTGCACCCCTTGCACAGAGAATGAGATGGCCAATGGGACAGGTAAGTTCACAGTAGAGGGAGAAATACTTGTTCTCTCCTAGTGTCCCACAAACCATGCAAAGCACTACTAAAGTTGTGTATAGGGGTTTCAGTCAATGTCCTCCTTCATTCACTTAGAAGTAATATAATTGCAACAATGGATGCTGCTCCTTAATGAAAAAAAAAAAACTAAAACAAAATCATGTCCTCTGAATTGTGTATAGGATTAACTTTTTCTAGTATATTGTATGCATATTTATTTAACTACTTAGTAATGTTAGCAAATTTTGTATCATATGAGGTGCAAAATACTTTTAAGAATGTGGTCTACAAGTTTCTCAAAATTACTTTTACATTATAAAGATAGCACAAATCTTTATATCCTAATGCCCAGAACTGTTCTTAAAACAGAGCAGGTGCTCTGGTTTGGTACAAGTATTGTGCATGGCATGACTCTATAACTTCAAAGAATGATTATATTCTCTGTTCCCTTGTGCTTTACAGGTGAGTAGGAGAAGCAAATGTCACAATTACAAGGAAGGACCACAGTGCTCCTAGCTACATTGCACAGAGACATACAGAAAAATGCAAGATCCTCTAGTCATTTTAAATAAGGACATTGAGTTTTACACAAGAATCTGAGAATTATTATGAAAGCACGAAGAGATATATAAAGTCATTGTTAGGACATTAGGGATGCTAAGAAACAATATGAATGGTATTCCTTGCAAGTAACTAGTTTCAACTAGACTTCTGGAAACAAGTGTAGGAACATGATGAAGTTATGAAAAAATAATGCTAAACATGTCTGGTAATACTTGGTCAAATGAAGATTGTGCTCGTCATTATTGATGTACAAGAATTATTTTCTAGGGCGGGATTTTCTAATTGACTTTTAAGTAGTGAAAAGGGAATAATGGTGACTGTCCTCCTCACCAGATATGGAACAGTGTGTAAAGTGTCCAGATCACCAGTATGCCAGTGCAGAGAGACAAGTGTCTCCTAAGAGCTGCAAGTTTCCTGGCTTATGGAGAACCCCTGAGGACGGTCTTGGCCTGTGTGGCTCTTGGTTTATCTACAATCACAGCAGTTGTTCTTGGAGTCCTTGTGAAACATCACAACACCCCCATTGTCAAGGCTAATAATCTGGCTCTCAGCTACATCCTGCACATCTCTCTTATCTTCTATTTCCTCTATTCCTTGCTCTTTATTGGTCGTCCAAACACAGTCATGTGCATTCTACAGCAAACCACATTTGGAGTTGCATTTACTGTAGCTGTTTCTGTTTTCTTTGCCCAAACTGCAACGGTGGTTCTGATCTTCAAGGTCACTTCTCCAGGGAGAAGTATGATGTGGCTGCTGGTGTCAGGGGCTCCTAACTTCATCATTCCCATCTGCACTCTGATCCAGGTGACTTTCTGTGGACTCTGGCTGGGAACCTTTCCTCTATTCATTGAGACAGACACACACTCTGAACATGGCCACCTCATCATCCTGTGTAACAAGGGCTCACTCATTGCCTTTAAATGTGTCCTGGTATACCTGGGCTCCCTGGCCCTGGCCAGCTTCACTGTGGCTTTCCTCTTCCAGGAACCTGCTTGACACCTTCAATGAAGCCAAGTTCCTGACCTTCAGCATGCTGGAGTTCTGCATTGTGTGGCTCACCTTCCTGCCTGTCTACCACAGTGCGAAGGGCAAGGTCATGGTGGCTATGGAGGTATTCTCCATCTTTGGTCCAGTACAGGGCACCTGGGCTGCATTTTTGACCCCAAGTGCTCATCATCTTGTTAAGGACAGACAGAAATTGTCTTCATGTCTTCAGGGATAAAAGCCATTGAAGTCGAAATAAACATTGTTAAGACATACTCATATATTTGATTACTACATACAATTTCAGAACTAAATCTATAGTAATTTTCCAATTTTATGTTTGTTTATATTATGGAAATGTTACTTCAATGAATATTGCTTACATTTTTTCTTACATATTTTTCATTCCATAATCTTTGTTCCAATTTTTGGTGTCTTTTGAGCTAAGTCCTAAGCGAAGGGCTAAGTGTACACATAATGAAAAACAACACTGGTATATTCTCTTCTTCTGCTACATCCATTCCAGAAGGAAGTTCAGGCACCCAGAAGGGGAGCAGCAGGATATTACCAAGATAGCCTCAAGAAATCACAGACGGGGAAGAGGAGGCCTTTCATCTCAGAGGATATAATCCTGGGTAATGATTCTTGAGAGTAGTTTTACTGTAACTACAATGAGGGGGAAAGGGAAAAAGAACAGCAGAGAGAAAAGGAGATGGGGGAGGGGAATGAAAAAGTGGAGAGAGTGGAGTAGGAGAGTGCAACAGACAGAGATGTAATAGACAGAGGGAAATGGGATTCAATGTATTGTTACTCTGAGTATGCACAGAAGGCAGATTTTTGACAATAAATGTTTAGGAATTTTGTATTTACTAGCCAGATGTTATTTCTTTCAGCTTCTTTTTTTGCATTGTTTTATTATTATTGTAAAGGAGATGTACAGAAGAATTACAATTACAAACATCATAGAAATATTACATTTCTTTTTGGACAATGTCACCCCATGCATCTCTCTGCCCCAGTTTTTCCTTCCCATCCCCACCGGCAATTTTCATCCTTCCTTTTCAACAGTGTCCAGAGAGTACCAACGCTTCATTTGTTTACCCTCCATTTGGTCCCTCCATTTCTGTGCCCCCACTCACACACCTAAAAACAATAAACGAATGAACAAGACCAAAGGGAATGAAAACAAAACTAACAACCATGAAAAACAAAACGTTGTTTCCCTTTACTTGAATTCGTTACAGTAAATAGCATTTTATATGATAGGATGCACATAGGTATTGCGCCTTAGTCTTCCTCTCCTATGAATATCTTCCATTGGTCTCACTCTGTTGGAATGCCTAGAGACAAAGTGTATAGGGCTCATCCTTTAATGTTTTAGTGTCAATCTTGCAGCTTGAACTCAGCGCCTGTTTACTGTCCCTGAGCTTTTTTTAAAATTTGCTGATGGGGGCTGGGGATATAGCCTAGTGGCAAGAGTGCCTGCCTCGGATACACGAGGCCCTAGGTTCGATTCCCCAGCACCACATATACGGAAAACGGCCAGAAGCGGCGCTGTGGCTCAAGTGGCAGAGTGCTAGCCTTGAGCGGGAAGAAGCCAGGGACAGTGCTCAGGCCCTGAGTCCAAGGCCCAGGACTGGCCCAAAAAACAAACAAACAACAAAAAAAAATTTTGCTGATGGATAATACTCTACTACTTGAGCCACACATCCACTTCAGACTTCTTGGTGATTGACTGGAGATAAGAGTCTCACAAACTATTATGACCATTGTGGCTTTGAACCAAAATCCTCTGATCTCAGTCTCCTGAGAGAAGATAGGATTAGAGGCATGAGTCACTGGGTGCCTGGCTATTTCTTCCTGTTTTTATCCACGTCCCAGAAGATTTTGTGCTTCCTCAAAGTGCTGCTAAATATGATAGATCAGCCACACCTTTTAATTTAGTTCCAGTAGAATATCACACTCTTTTTGTTAGGTGACACAGAGCTGTCCAATGTCTGCATTTTCAATAGCACAGCTTTTATTTTGTTAAAATTTAAGTCTCAGTGAGCTGCCTGTATTGTATGAGTTTGAGCAAAGCTTTTCAAACTTTGTATACATACAATATTTCTTTAATCAATCAATAGAATATTCTTGTTTTATTTTTATTTCCTAAGCAATTAATGACTCAGAGATAGGGGAGTTTTATATAGATTTTATTCAAATTTTGGGAGGAATTTTGTTTTTAATTATTTCAACTTAAATTTCATTTATGTTGGTGAATTGGAATAAATTAAGGAAATGCAGAGATTTTGTTGAAATAGTTTTGTGAATATTGCTCTAGTGGAGACTTTACACAGTATCCCAAATCTCATGTACACATATTACCATGTCCTTGTGTAAAATGAAAAAAAATGTTATTTGTTCAATGTAAAAGCACAAAATATAATTCCATTCTGTACTTGACAGTCTTGATGTCTCATGATTATTTTGCTAGTAGGTCACCTCAAACTCCTCATTTTATGTGTCTCTTAAATCACAACGTCTGATTTACACTTGCTTCTTATAAAGGACCTCTTTTGATTTACGATATATAGCCCCACATCACATGGTAACATCTACTCAGATGCTTTAAAGAAGTATTTTGAGGATAAATCACAAATAATTATGGTGAACAACATACAGGGGGAAAAGCCAGACTATCCCTTTCAGCCCTGGATTTGGAAATAGCTGATTCTCCCA
Organism: Perognathus longimembris pacificus; assembly: GCF_023159225.1. Classification (NCBI taxonomy): domain Eukaryota; kingdom Metazoa; phylum Chordata; class Mammalia; order Rodentia; family Heteromyidae; genus Perognathus; species Perognathus longimembris. Next base: position 71,762 of record NW_025959901.1, on the reverse strand, counting down.
TTAGAATATAGGAGACAATGCGGAGCATCGCACCCAGGGAAGAACACAATCTGGAAGAGATCACAAAGGAAAATGACAATGAGTTCAAATATTTCAAAGTCGACCCAGTGAGGATGGAAAGCAGTGCGTCTTCTTTAGCTTAGAAAAGGAAGTAACTGTACCTGGATCCTCAGAACATGAGTACAAATTCAAAGGAAGATAATTAGCTGTTTTCCTCCTCATTCTCCCTGTCTCTAGTAAAAAAATCAAGGAAATTATTGCAAGAAAATCACTTCAAATAACTTTTAAAATCGCTAGGCCAAAAGCTGAATTGAGTTAGAAATGTAGAGAGGTCCAAGGCACACTGGCCTCGTAGAAAATTATCAGAGGACAGGATTATTTCTATTTGGTTCTGTGTGTGTGTGTGTGTGTGTGTGTGTGTGTGTGTGTCTGTGTCTGTGTCCTTCTCTATCAGTCTACCTATACAGCTATAGTATATATAATATGTAGTTGTATATATGTATTTAGTATATACATATACTTGTATGTATACATGTGTATATGTGTGCATATATATGTACACACACATATATAAATATATATGCATATATATGTGCACACAGGTTAGGTCCACCCAGGAATATTGGCCCTTGTTTTTTTTCTCTCCATCTATAACCAGCCGTAGACCCCCCACCCATCCCCTTTGTTCCCTCTGCATTCAAGACTGCACCTGGTCTTCCACCAGTACCTGTAGCCAAGGTAACAGGTCACCACCCACCTGCATGACAGTGGAGGTCCTCTCAGCTCTGAGATCACTTCCTTCTCCTCTGAGGTCACTCCCTCATTCACTTCAGTCATGCCTCCTTTCCTTCCCTTATGGAATCTCTCTTCATGAGTAGTCAGGCAGCTGTGTGCTAGGCCCTACTCTAGAGAAGAGCTCAGAAGTTTGTCCCTCCCAAATAAACTATTTTCTGCCAGAACTACATGGCTGTCTACTTTCACCAACCATATATAAATATACATACACCTATGCATGTGTGTGTATATATATACATACATACATTCTCTCTTTCTCTCTATATATATGTATACATATGTGTGTGTTGTGTGTTTGTTTTGTCACAACAAATCTCTCTATATATACATACATATGGAGAGAGAGCCCTAGCCTAGTTTGTTTCTGTGTATGTGTGTGCATGTGTCTATGCTCAGTGCCTGGATCAATACCATTACATGCTTATTTGATGTAATGTGTAAGGACAATCAGCTCCTTCCCAGATAATCCTCTGTAGCTAGAGTCTCTCCTTTCAGAATCCCTGCTCTGTCTATATCTAGGTTAAGGCTGGTCCTTCCAGAAGGAATCTGGTACTCTCTTCATGAATAAGACTTCTTTATTTCATTCACATAGTAATTGAGTCTTTGTGGTCCTCTTATCTAGAATCCTGTATTGTTTATCATGTTGAAATATATTTTTTGACTTTTATCATACAGTGTGTTTAATTGTAAATTTACAGGCATATTGTAGTTACAATAAATGAGGGAAGTCATGAAGCCTGGGATTTACTTGGGTCTGGCTTACTTTGCTTAATATATATTTTTTCCATGTCCTCCCATTTCCTCCCAAATAGTACAATATCTTAATTTGTGATGGAAGTATAGAATTCCATTGTGTACATATGCTACATTTTCTTGGTCTATTCATCCACTGAAGTCCTGGAAGCAATGGCTGGCTGCAGAGGCTCTTCTGGTTTATGAGTGAGCTATCTTCCCACTGGCTGCAAAGGAAAACACATGAGGACACATAAGGCCGAGCAATGTGCTCATTGAATGTCTCCACTCACAGTTTCTTTCTCTGTGATCATACTTGCACCCATCTTCTCCAAAATACTATGTCCAGGAAGGCTTAAGATGCAAATGACCTTCGGGTTTTTTTACCTTATTTTTCAAGCCCCAAAATATTAAAGAGCTAAAGCTTAAGATAAAACACTACAGCACAAAGAACAACAACAATGAAAAATTTTGTACAGCAACAAATAAAAGCAAGAATTGGCAAAGGGGATTATATCAAACTAAAACCTTTGGCACATGAAGAGCCAACAGACATTATATGGCCTAGAGATTTTGCATATTAAACACATGGTAAGGGATTAATAACCAGAATATGGTGGAAGCACAGAAACCTAAACTTCTAAGGAATAAACTGGATAACTGACTAATGGGAAAATAAATTTAAAGATTTCTCAAAACCAGAAGTATAGATGGCTCACAAAAGTATACAAAAATATACTAAACATCTTTGGGATGAGGAAAATGCAAAGCCAAATGACACTGAATTTTATGTCACTCCAGTGACAATGTCTATCCTACTATCTAGTAACAAATGCTGCCAAGAATGAAGAGAAAGAGCACACTTACACACGAATCCATTATGGAAATCTGTATGTATATTCCACAAGAAACTATAAAAATATTTATGGTATTAATCACAGCCATGTGAGGCTGAGGCCCATTGCATGCATACATGTACACATCTCAATAAGACCTCTGTACATATGCCACCAAGAATTTTCAAATTCAGTGATAAAATCCTGTATAATGCAATGAATATACAGGTATAATAGACCAGTATCAATCTCATTAGAAAGGCTTTTTTTACATTCTTCATTTTAAAATTTCTTGTACTGTTAAGCCCTTCATGTCTTTGTGATAGCCACAGCATGGTTATGGGCGATTGTAACATAATGTACATCCATCACTGCAGTTATGCACAGAGTATGTTCACTGCCCTGATGGACTTGTCTTCTCCACGGTGATAAAACTTTCTCCATTGAATTTGGGTCTAATTTATTTTGAGAAGAGGAAAACATAGAATTAAGAAGAATTTCATCAATTACTCTATGTTCTCAGAGAAGTGTATCAGGAAAGTAACCTTTTCTATGTTAGAAAGTTTAGTAAAAATGAGCTGTTTGAAGGTAAAAGTTCAGGATGGAAATGGACAACTCAATTTTGGTATTGGCCTTGACTTTTTGAAGAGAAATGGCAGCATTGTTGCTTCCTTGGGCAATAGTAACAGGGTGCATTTGTGGAGGACTGTGCACATAGAATTCTTGTTGAAACCTGCTTGAATCAACTAGTAATATCTGATGGCTGTAATGGACATTGGGTGTGTGAACTGACCCTGTGGATACAATGTACTAATATTGTATTCTGGCCATTTCCATGCACCACCTGATGCAATCCAGTTGCCTCATCCCAAATAGATTTCATGCAAAAAGTTTCTGGGCACAGATGTAGATGCAAATATATCAAAAATAACTTCATCCCAAGCCTCTTCTATCTGTGACCTTAGAGGAAATCATTGCTCCTGCGATGAAGGACGAGAATGGCAAGCATGTTTTCCAAAAAATATTTTTTTCTTGGATGCAAGGCCTCAGATGCAGAGCCCCAGGAAAGTGCTTTACACATTGTTCCTGGGGATTCACAAGACACTACAATGAAAGATGGACAATAGTGTATATCACTGTCAATAAAAAGTACATGTACACCTATACAAACATAAGAATATACATACCAGACACTGTGGGCCTCACTTCCAGAGAGAATTTCAGGTTGGCAGATGATTCAGGGATGTGCCCTTTCATTTTCAAGTTCCTTCTTCTCCACCTTCTCCTCCTTGACAGGTCCTTGGCTGGCACTAGCTGCTTTTCCAAGATGAATCAGCCAGCAGTCATGGATGGTGATATGATGATTGCTGGGTTTTTCCCTCTCTACACCTTGGGAACAGATCACAGTAACAGCAGTGCTTCCAACTACAAAGAGAACATGCTGTAAGTAACACGTTGTATTTCCATTTCCTGTTTCTTTCTCAGGATGTGCAACAGGTGAGGGAACTCTAGATGCACACACGAATGCTGTCTGTCTTCTCTAACCTGACCTCCCATCCCTAGTGCACCGGAAAGAGCTCAGTTTAATTATTTTATCCTGTAACTGTTTTTGAGTAATTTCCTGCATGTTAGTCAGATAGGACTCTGATTGCCTTTCATATCGCTTCTCCATTGCATGTCTGGTAAGCTCTTCAATTTATGTCCACATCCCTGAATCTTCACCATCTCAGCTGTCATGGTGGATGATGAAGTGATGTTATGACAAACAACCTGAGTCAGTGGCAAAAGTTCAAAACTAAAAGGCTTCAAACACATTTCCTACCCCACAGCCCACTAGTCTGAGAAGGTTTCTTTGGTTACTCTTATATTTTGAGGACAATGATAAAATTCTTCTTCCACTCTAGTGGTTCACGGCTGTAAATCTAACTACTCAGGAAGCTGATAGCTGAAGACTGAGGTGTGAAGCCAGCCCAGGCATGAAAATACATGAGTATTTTATCACCAATTAATCACTCAAAATTTGGAACAGTAGCTGTGTCTCATGTGACAGAGTGCTAACCTTCAGCAAAAAACCTTGAGGACAATGAATTCAGACTCTTGATTTCAAACCATAACACACAGGTGCACATGCTCACACATTCCATCTCTCTTTCTCTGTCGGGCTGTCTGTCACTTCTCTCTCTCTTCATGTAGGCATGTCGTTACTGTTTCAAACTAGGCACCGTATCATTATTTTGTGCCAGATATATTGCCCCAAATCCAGGTGTTGGCACGCAGTATCAATGATCCCTATGGAACAATTTCATCTGCAAAAAACAAGATCTACTTTTGTTATGCACATATGTGTCCTTGGCTTTTGATCTGCACTAGAGAGGATCACTAATAAATGAATGTACAAGATAAGAGAGAAAAAAAAAAGGATGGAAAAGAAAAATGGCTATGAGGAACATCAAGAAATTCTAGAAGTCTATTTGAGTCCTCTTGTCTTAGAAATGTCATTTCCTGTATCATTTGTAGTATTTTTCAAATGCTGGTGTGATCATTGTAGCCTGAGGTTGCTGTCCACCATCAAGAGCCAAGATGAGCCAGATAGGAGTTAATCTTTTTCCTGCTATAGGAGATATATGTCACATCTATGTTTGTTTATCATTCTTTCTATTGTGCTTGTCTTGGAAACCTAGGGCTTTGGAAATATCCCTGAGCTTTTGTTGTTGTAGAATTTTCTCTTTATTTTATTGATTATTGCTGCTGGATTTTTATTTATTTTTGCCAGTTCTGGGTCTTGAACTCAGAGCCTGGAAACTGTCCCTGAGCTTCTTTTGCTCAAGACTAGCACTCTACCACTTGAGCCACAGAGCCACTTCTGGCTTTTTCTGTGTATGTGGTACTGAGGAATAAACCTAGGGCTTCATGCATGCTAGGTAAGCACTGTACTACTAATCCACATTCCCAGCCCATGCTGCTGTGTTTTGATTCTGTTTCTTTTTCTTCAACCTGATTATTTCATTCTTCCTACTAATTTGGGGTTTGGTTTGCTGGTTCTTTTAGATATAGTGTAGGTTTTCTAGTTCAGTATCTTTCCTATTGAGTTAAGAAAAGGTTGTTACAGTATCCTTTTATGCCTTCCTTCACTATATCCATGGATTCTGATTATATTTTCATTTGTTCCTAGGTTCAGTTCATATCTTCAAATTTGGCATGAAAAACAATTTACTTTATCATTCACTAATTATTTAACTAAATTGAATTTTTTACTGTAATTATAATTTAACTATTGAATTATGGATGAGAAATTATTCATACCCATGCTATATACATAATTTCTGCCTAATATCTATCCTTATTACATGTGATCTGCATGTGTGCTCAATCTACTTCCGACAGTTAAAAACTGTGGCTGTTTGTTTGTTTGTTTTTTCCTATCCCATTCCATGATTCCTACTGAGAACATTCTGTATGTTATCAAGAGATGTTTTACTTATAAGTTGGTTGACATGTTATGTTAGTGTGTGTGAAAATCACTTGGTCAGCATGGAAATTAACTTTGATGCTTCCATGTTGATTTTGTCTGAATGATTTCTCCATAAATACTTCAGCTAGTATTCCACTGAGGACTACCTCAAAGTCTTCTAATAAAGTTCCGTGCTTGGCCAGTGTGTAAATATATATTCTGAGTTATTATTTCCTCTTGTAGATTTGATACCTTCTATTATTGCATAACAAATTTTCCACTTTTCATTTCTTTCATTGAAGTCTACTTGTGTGACATACTGCAGAATCTCCTGTTTCTTTTGGCTTTTATTGGCCTGAACTGCCTATACCACTCCTTTCTTGGGATCACTGAGGACCTCTGGTGTTGAAGTGAGTATCTTGGAATCAACCTATCATTTGGTTTGAGTTTTTGTTCATTCATCCATTCTAGTTCTCACAGGTAACATTTTCTGCATTTCCAATCCCAGTCATTGTTGACAGATCACGTCTCATTACTGCCATTATTTAAGTTTTTCTCCAGATATATTGAAGCTTCTTCCACTCTTTCTCTACTTTTAGAGACCTCCGTGGTTATTAAGTGAGCCTAATATTAATGTATTTTTATTTCTGAATTATGAGTTTTCATTTCTCTATTACAGATGTTCTCATAATTAAGGACCTTAAAATAGACTCCAGAAAAATATTTTGGGATAATTACAATAACCTGGGATAATAATACGGATGATAGAAAAAGAGAAAACACTTACACAGTCCATGAGTAAATGTACAGATATGTATAATGAAATATCTTAAATGAAATATTAAAACCAAATACAAATTGCAACTGCAGAGTATTCCTCTCACCATTTTCAGTATTGGAGATCTAATTTTACATTGTTCTACAGTAATTATGACACAAAGTTATATTAATAATTTTCCTTCTGCTTAAGAATTGTGTCTCGGTTTGCTAACACATTTACATGCTTAGACCATTCTCAGCCCCGTTATGCACACATTCTAATGGGTAAATTTTATACATTCATGTATATTTTTCCAGTTCGTTAGTGGCCTTTGGCCAGAATATTTTAGTATTTGTTGTAGAACAGGTCTGGTGAAATATATTCTCTTGATTGTGCTTGTGTGGGAATAACTTGTTGTAGATGTATGTATATGTATATGTATATATGTGTTGTATATATATACATATATTGCCTTTAGATATCTTATTTGCATTACTGTCTATATTAGGAACTTTAAATTCTGTCATTACATATAAGAACAAGCATTTCTATGTTTTGGCTTTCATAAACATCTATGGAATCTCTCAAATGCTAATATTTGCTTTTTGAAACACTGTTGCCAACTTTGGCAAAACGTTTTCAACATATCTTCATTGATACTTTCAAGTTACTGCTTAGTTTGTGTATGTTCACTTAGATTTTCTTCAAGCTCACTTTTTTCTTCTTCTTAGAAGACATAACTAACATGATAGGCTTCCATTGTGAAATTTCACGCATACAAATACTTTTCTTGAACCACTTTGTCCTTCATTTGGATTGCCATCTTGCCTCCATGCTTTTTTGAATAATGAAGTGTTGATTTCATATGAATTTCTTCAGAATGTGTGTGCACACACATTCACATGCGTGCCCCCCCCCACACACACCCTCACAGACATGGCAGGAAGAAACAAAGGTACTTTCATCTTCTATCGTCCCCTATGTTCCCTTCTTTCCAGTTTCTTAATCTAAATATGTTCAAAAGATAGTAGTAATCACTACATTTTATGATGTTGGTCTTGGAACTTGAATTTCAATGTAAAGCTTACATACAATTCTCTCCTCATCACCCATATTTTAGGTGCCTCTCTCCATGAAGGTACTCAATGCTCGATGCATCCCTTTTTTTGTTATATAAATAAAAATAAAACTCCAATTTTTGCCAGTTCTGGGACTTGAACTCAGGGCCTGCACACTGTCCCTGTGCTTCTTTTGTTCACGAATGGCACTCTACCACATGTGCCACTTCTGGCTTTCCTGTGTATGTGGTATTGAGGAATCAAACCCAGGGATTCATGCATTTTAGGCATGCCCTCTACCCCTAAGCCACATTCGCAGGAATAAGACATTATGTTGGAGATGAACTGAACAACTTGGGGAGGAAGTCTAAGGGTGAGGGAAAGTGGGAGAGAAATGAGAGAAGGGGTAACAAATTTGACAGGAAATTTACTCATGACCTTACATATTTAACTGTAACTCCTTTGTCCATTACCTTTAAAATAAAATTAAATTTAAAAATAAAATAAAATAAAAATAAGATTCCCTTATCTGATATTTGAGCTCTTGTTCTGGTTGATATTGCAGAGAGAGCTGTTCAATATATTGGGTATGTGAGCAGAGATTCCTATAGAATCTTGCTTTAATTAAGTATGCTTCTGAAATATGCTCTTCAATTGAAGATTTTTTGGTTAGCATGACCTGCCACATAACCACATGACATAAACTCTGACTTAAAACACAGAAGTTTTTCACACAGGTGGAGCTCGTTACTCCAAGATAAAGACAACAGAATGTTTGGTTTCTCTGGTAATTATATAGGACTCTAGACATTACACACTGAGGCCAAAGGCGTATTTGCATAAGAATGTTTAACAATGGAATAACAGCTATGTGTAGATGATCATATAAAATAATACTCTATGCAATGAACTCCAAGAAAAGGAGACGCGACATTTTTAGTTGTCATTGTTGCTGTTTTCATTTCCTTTTCCTTTATTCTTGTTTGATTGTATGGGGGTGGGATTGAGTTTACAAAAAAAGTCAAAGAAGGTTGACAAAGTACAACAATGCTACTCACTAGACACTATGTGGAAAATGAACTGTTATATCTTGTGGGTGGGGACAGTAGTGAAAAATAATGAGAGAATGACAGAAGAGAAGATATGGTTAAATAGAATTGTACTCATTATTCACTACCTGAAGCAGGTGACTGTAATCCCTCTCTGTATCAATACCACTATAAAATTAAAAAATCATAAAATAAAAGAAAAATGATTTAGCTACTGTGCATATATATATATATATATATATATATATATAGTGTCTCATGAAAGCCTATTCCAGTTGTAATGGACAAGAGGATTTTGCAGTGGTGCCTGAGGTAGCAAGGAATAAACAAACTCTGGTTATTGGTACAAGTAAGTTTCTGAATCTCATTCATAGCAAATTACCTTCATATCCTTATATAATCTTATATGCAAGCTTAATACAGTACAAACATCTTCCATACCAATTGAGGGGAATTCTTTCTAAAATATTCCTTGGCATAGAAGCAAAGTTTCAGTCCAGCAAAATAATAAGTTTTGAAATACTTTGAAATTTCTGAGCTCATTACACAGGTTTACCTTCAAGATCTACCAGTGTGTTTTGGCCTTGATTGTTGCTATTGAAAAGATCAATAAAACTCCTGATTTCTTATGTAACTTGACTCTGAGATTTAATACCTCTAATGCAGAATTTAGCTTCTCAACAACATTTGAAAATCCCTTCATTACAATTTTTTATTTATTTAATTATTTATTAAATTTTGTTGACAAGTTGTTGTGCAAAAGGGGAAGAGTTACATAATGGGGCAGTGTGAACATTTCTTGTGATATCTTACACCCTCGTTTTTCTTACCTTCCCTAGATCAGAGGGATATATACAATACCCATACAATATCTAGTGTACCAAAAACATACACAGTAGCCATGTGGCATATGCCAAAGGAAATTCACCTAGAACTTCAAACATAATGTCAACAATAGTTTGCTTATCCTTGTCTAATATCATCATATATACATAGCTGTTGAGCTACTGTGATTCACCGAGAGGTCTATTTTAGACCTTTTTCTGTTTAGTAGTTGTTTAGTTTTAGATACATAATGTAAGGTCGCTGTCCCAAACCTGTGGAAATACCATTTGACAAGAAGATATTGTTTCACAGAATTGGTCTCTAATGTCCCCCCACCCCCACCTTAGCAGTCATATTTCAAGGAGACCATGCCCCTTTGTTCTCTGTGTTCTAGGCTTGTCTCACTCAACATTATTTGTTCAAGTTCTAAGCATTTCCCTGAGAATACCAATATTTTATCATTTCTAATCGCTATGTAGTATTCCATTGTGTATAGGTACCACATTTTTTAGATCCATTCATCTGTGGTGGGGCATCTGGGTTGTTTCCATATTTTGGCTATTGTGACTTGTGCAGCAATAAACATGGATGTGCAGATGTCTTTTTGATATCCTGAGATCTGTTGTTCAGGACCTAGGAGTGGTACGGATGGGTCATAGGATAGATCTATGTTGAACTTTTTGAGGAACCTCCATACTGTTCTCCAAAGTGGTTGTACTAATTTGCACTCCCACCAACAATGGAGAAGGGTTCCTCTTTCCCTGCATCCCCTCCAGCATTTGTTGTTGCCTGAGTTCAGAGTATAGGCCATTCTAACTGGAGTGTGGTGGTAGCTCAGGGCTGTTTTTATTTGCATTTCCTTCATTGCCAGGGATGTTGAACATTTGCTCATATGCTTCTTTGCCATTTTTATCTCTTCTCCTGTGAAGTCTCTCTTTAGCTCCTTTGCCCATTTAATAATTAGTTTACTGGGCTTGGAGGGGGTTAGTTTTTTGAGTTCTCTTTAGATGACAGATATTAGGCCTTTTTCTGTTGCTGTGTTGGTGAAGATGTTTTCCCATATGGTTGGTTGCCTTTCTAGTTTGGTGGCTATGTCTTTAGCTGTGCAGAAACTTTTTTTGTAGTAGTCCCATTTGTCGAGGCTCTCCCCTATCTGTTATGCCCCTGGGACTATATTCAGGAAGATCTGTCCTGTGCCTATAAGTTCTGGCATCTTTCCTACTCTGTCTTTCAGTAGTTTCAGAGATTCCAGTCTGATGTTGAGGTCCTTGATCCATTTTGAGTTGATCTTGGTGCATGGTGATAGGCTAGGTCTACTTTGAGTTTTCTACATGTGGCTGCATAGTTTTCCTAGCACCAGGAGTTGAAGAGGCTATGTTTTTCCCATTGAATGTCCTTAACTCCTTTGTCCAATATCAGCTCATTGTAAGAATGCGGCTTTATTTCTGGGTATTCTATTCTATTCAATTGGTCTTCAGGTCTGTTTTTATACCAATACCAGGCTGTTTTTGTTATGATGGCTCTATAATAGAGCTTGAAATATGGTATTGTGATACCTCCTGCACTGCTTCTTTTGCCTAGAAATGTTTTGGCTATTCTAGGTCTTTTGCTGTTCCATATGCATTTATGGGTTGATTTCTCTATTCTAGTGAAGAACATAGCTGGGATATTGATGGTCATTGAATTGAATTTGTATAACATTTTGGGCAGTATGGCCATTTTCACTATATTGATTCTGCCTACCCATGATCATGGAGCTCTTTCCATCTCTTTGTGCCCTCTTTGATTTCCCTTTTTAGATTTTTTTAGTTCTCATTAAATAGGTCATTCATGTCTTTTGTTAGGTTAATCCCTAGGTAAATTATTCTTTTTATCTATTGTAAATGCTATTATGTCCATAATTTCCTTTTCTGCTTGTGCATTGCTGGTGTACACAAAATCTGCTGATCTTTGTGTGCTGATTTTGTATTCTACTACTTTGCCAGGATGGTTTATTAGGTGTAGGAAATTGGGGACTGATTTTTTTGGTCCTTCAGATATAAGATCATGTCATATGTGAATAGGGATAGTTTGATTTCTTCTTTGCCCATGTGGATCCCTTTGGTGTCCTCCTCTTGCCTTATTGCTATAGCTAGGGATTCCAGAAGTATAGTGAATAGAAGTGGGGAGAGTGGGCATCATTGTCTTGTTCCTGAGTTCAGGGGAAATGGTTTTAGTTTCTCCCTATTTGATATGATATTAGCAGTTGGTCTGATATATATGGCTTTTATTGTTTTAAAGAATGTTCCCTCTATTCCTGTTCTCTCCAGGGCTTTTAATATGTATGGATGTTGTATTTTGACAAGGGTTTTTTGGGCATCGGATGAGATGATGATGTGGCTCTTGGTCTTAGCTCTATTGTGGTGAATTACATTTATTGATTTTCGGATGTTGAACCATCCTTGGGTCTGTGGGATGAAGCCTACTTGATCGTGAAGTATGATTTTCTTGATCAGTTTCTAGATCCTGTTAGCTAATACTTTGCTGTTTTGAGTTTTTATTAGCTCTGTCTCTCTCATTTTTTAGGGAAATGGAATCACACATTTGAAGGGGAGAGACAAGACGGAATGTCAGGGAATTTGAATACTCCTTCATGGCATGCTGCAAAGGAGGAGGCAGAAGAGTTGAGGAGCTAAGACTGTGTAGCTCCTACACATTCACAAGTGCCCAGTGCAGGGTTGGAGCTTATTAGGATGCTTGTAATTTTGCTTCGCCCTTGTGGTTAAAAAGTTATCAGAGCTTTTTGAAAGTTCCTCTAATAAATTATACAGTGGCCTTTTAATATCTGGCAGTAAGGGTTTTTTAGAATGTCTGCTCAGGAGCAGAGAGCCCTGATTTGGAATGCAAATCTCTAGCCTAAAAATAAATCTGGGTTCTAAGAAATTAAGGGTGTGTGTGTGTGTGTGTGTGTGTGTGTGTGTGTGTGTGAAATAGAGAACTCTGAATGTCAAAAATATATGGTGAATAGATCCTGGAATTGGAAATGCTGATATTTCCTTTTCTTTTTCAATGTTTTAAATAAAGGATGAATCTAAACAGACTTATCCGCCCATATGGTTGGCTTTTTTTTTTTTTTGGCATTTTTCTTTTAGGTTTGTTTTATTTAAGTTTAATGTTAATTCCATGCTGTGTTTCAGTAAGAACAATACAGATTCTGTATCTGTGGCTCCAGTCAGATATCCAGTAGTACAAATTAGCTTCAAGTTACACATACTGAACAAAAGAGCTTGAGCGAGCAAAGGAGAGGGAGAGAAGAAGGGAGGGGAGGAGGAAGGAAGAAGGGATGGCAGGGGAGAGGGAAGGAGAAGAAACAAAGAACTGAACATGCATGCAGGCTTCTCCATATCACCTTCAATGCTAACCTGCTTCAGAGGGAGAGAAAAGGTAGGCAAGAATGAGCAGCCACGGATTGGTGAACTGTTACCAGCACTCACTTTTCAGCCAACACTTCAGCAGAGTTGGAAACACTTTTTACAGCAAAACCATTGCAACAAACTCCCCACCCTAAACAATCTTTAACCACTTCAAGTTAACACCCAATTAAATTTAAACAGTTGGTATAAAATTTGATTTAAACAATTAGAAAAAGGAAAAATGATTCACATATGCCTCTTTAGTGTGATCAATCTCTTTTTTAAGATGCATCACCTAGGAGTCTAATGGCTTTCAAATGTAATTTCCATTTCCAATGATCTTGCCACTTCTGGCATGGAGACAATACAGTAATGCTGAAAAAGCCTCTATACAGTCCTGTTAGTGTCTTAAAGAATCTAAAAGCTGGGACCAGTAAAATCCACAGAAGTTCACTCTTGCCTTTAAGAACTTTTGAAAACTGTTTAAAAAAAAAACTGGGCAGGAACCTAAATTCTGAGACCAAATGTGAAAGTCAGATTTTGTGGTTCTCAGTGACAATGGGGACTTTCCAAGGGAAGGGGTGGGGAGGACTGGGGTAGTCAGAGATTGTTTCTCTTGTTGGCTTTTCTGTCTCACTGATTTTCATCTACCACATCCTGCAGCGCTTCCTTATTCTGCTCTTCACCGTCCCTGCATGTCTGAAGTCCATAGTGTCAGATTATCACATAACAACTGCACGATAAGTGTAGAGTCCTTATAGCTTTCTTCACTCAGAGTATCCAGATCTGCAATTGCATCATCAAAAGCTGCTTTTGCCAACCTGCAGGCCCTGTCAGGAGAATTAAGAATTTCATAGTAGAATACGGAAAAGTTGAGAGCAAGACCTAAACGAATTGGATGCGTTGGTGGAAGTTCTGTCATTGCAATATCACTAGCAGCTTTATAAGCCACTAGGCTGTTTTCCGCAGCCTCCTTCCTGTCTTTTCCTGTGGCAAATTCAGCCAGATACCTGTGGTAGTCCCCTTTCATTTTATAATAGAAAACATTGGACTCGCCAGTGTTAGCTGCTGGAATATGGTGTTTGTCGAGTACATCCAGAATGTCACAACAGATTAACTTTACTTCAGTCTCAACCATTTGCCAATATTCCTGAATCATTTTTAGTTTGTTTTCTCCTCCCTTGTTTTCTTCTTTCTGTTCGATGCTGCTAATTATTCTCCAGGAGGCTCTTCTAGCTCCAATCACATTTTTATACGCAACAGATAGGAGATTTCTTTCTTCAACTGTCAGCTCCACATCCATTCCTGCTACTTTCTTCATTGATTCCACCATTTCGTCGTATCGCTCAGCCTGCTCAGCCAGCTTCGCCTGGTACACCAGAGCTTCCCGATCATCCATAGCTGCAGCGGCTCCTGGCAGGGTCTGCGGGAAGGATGGAAGCGGATAGCATCTCCCACTCTCTCTCCCTCTCGCTCTGCGTCCAGGCAGCAAAAATGGCGGCATCTCCATCCCTGGTTAGCTTTTCAATATTCTCTTTGGAGAAATTCTAAAATAAAAAATTAGGATGAAATCAGTTGGTTCTTTTTGCTTCATGTTTGTATTTCCTGTTAGTTATTATTGGTTGACTCTGCTTTTTCTTTCCAAACTCTGGAGTAGGGTTGGAATACTAGGGTCTAAGAAGCCTGAATTCTGCCTCTAACACAGAGAAAGAAGCACAGCTCCACAAGGCCACTGCAGAGTCTGACTTACAGTCTGTGCTTCCTGCTCCATCAGCTTTAAGGTTGCTATAGGGCCAGATCTGAAGATTGCATCATTTGTTTATTTCATTTATTTATAGTGATTAATTCTTATGGACACGTGGACTTTACGTTTTTACCCAACCATATTTTTCCAATATTTCCTGAGGGACAAAACTTAAATTAAAAAAGAAAATAAATGTTAATTTCCATCCATCATCCTGTGTGGTGATTATAATCCCAATCATCTCGCTTTTCATCAATAATTGTAATATGAATTCCAATGAAGAGGGAGATAGAAAATCCTCCTGTCCATGGGTATCGATATCTGAATCCAATCAATAGATCAATGCAAATGGTGGGAAATGGACACCATCAGGGTTTGATGACCAACTCATGGAGAAAAGAGGAAACAAAAAGAAAGGGGAAATATTATACACTAACAATAATAGGGTAATCTAAATTACATTAAAATTATAAAAAAAGAATTATAAATTACATGCAAATTATAAATAATTGTAATAATCATGAATTTTATATAAATTATCAATGATTTATAATTCTTATATACTATGTGTGATAATACATACGTAATAGGTATAAAAAGACATACGAATTTATTACATATGGTAATATATGTAATAGATATGAAATGACGTACAAATAAGAGATCACATATAAATATATATGAAAGTAAGATGCACATAAATACATAATATACCACATGCAACGTGGGACAGAATAAATCTATATATACATATAAAGAATAATAGATGATGTACATCATAGGATATGTATAATTAAAAATAAAAGATACTGAACAATGATGCCACATCAATCTCAGGGCATAATAATTATACTAATAATATATTTAGGAAAATTACAATATGGATAACATTTATACAGTATACATAATTATAACAATAATAAATTATATATAATTTATAAATACAATAATTATAACAAATATAAGTTATATAGAAATCATACATAACTATAATAATTATTAATTATTAGTATTGACAATAATAAATAATCATAAAGCAAATAAGTATAATTTTAAAGAATTATAATTCTAAATTACATAAAAATTATAAATAATTGTAATCATAAATTAGATAAATTATAATAATAATAATTTTTAAATTATAAATAATTATAAATAGAAATCACGTTAACAGATACATAATTATACATTACTAATAAATTATACTTAGAATAACAATGAATAATTACAAATTTTATATAAATTACAAATAATTATACATTCTTAATTATAACTACAATTCATTACAAGGATATATTATAAATTACTATAAAACTGTACATTAATTATAAATAATTATGATTATAAATTATGTATAATTTGTAAATTATTAATAATTATAATCATGATTCTAAATGACATTAAAATTATACATAATTGTAATTGTTCAATATATACACATCATAATGATAAATGACCATAAATTATATACACACCAAAAATAATGATCATCATAAATTATGTATATTGACGAGTAATTATGATTATAGCCATTATAAATTATATGCAAATTATAACTTATCATAAATTATCAATAATCATTATTATGACAAATAATTATGTTATAGATAAATTATAAATAATTATCTTACATTGTATATTGATTATAAATAATTACAATCATTATAAATTATACATAACTTGTAATTACAGTAATTTCAAATTATATATAATTAATTATTATAATGAATATGAATAATTATAATGATATATTATATATAATTATTACCAAACATTATATATAAATTATATAATTATAAATAAATTATTAATAATTATAAGTACAAATCACAATTACAATTACTTACTCTTATAAATTACATAGAAAGGATGAACCACAGGATGGAGGACAATGATGTCACCACCCAGAATTGTGGGTAATCAATCCCCTGCCCTGTTTCGCATGCGCACTGGAGCCCAGAGGGTCCCCACTAGGCATTCCAGCCTGCTGTGCATGTCCAGAAACATCTGGTCCCCCTCCGCCGGGAGGTTCAAACTGTTGCTCATGTGCAATGGTGCTTAGTCCCTCTCTGCTCAGCAGTCCAACCTGCTGCACACCTGCAGTTTGCCTGGTGCCTCCCCAATGGGTGGTCCAGCATGCTGCCTACCTGCAATGGCACCTGGAGGCTCCCCGCTTCACACTGTAGCCTGACATGGTGCACTAACACCTGGTAACTCCCTGATCCGCAGTGTAGGCTGTTGCACATGCACACTGGCACTGGGAAGCTCCCACGTGGCGGTCTAGCCTGCTGCACACATGCAGTGACACCTGGTCCACTCCTGCTGTGCACACGAAGTGAAGCCTCCTTGGCTGTGTTGCATCCCCAGCCCCACTGGCCCATGCGCAGCAGGCTGGTGTGGAGGGCGGTGGTCACCGCCTGATGACACAACAAGCGGCATTCTGTTCACTGTGATGATGCCAGGAAGTGAAGCAGTTGAAGCTGTGGCGGTGGCGGCTGGCGGAGCAGGTTTCCACAGATGAAGTGGATGTGGCCTCCTCCATGACAACACCCCCTCCCTATCAGCGGATACCTGCAGTGGGTGCCTGGGCTTGTGCGAAGCGCCTTTAAGCTGCGGGTCTGGGGTCGAGAAGCCAGGAAGCCTGGGATTTGAGTGCTTGAGGGAGCAGGGCCAGGAGGATGGGAAGCCTTCTGTGGGCAGGGCCTAGGGGCCGGTGAGGCGCTTGGGGGCGTGATCTAGGGTCCGTGCATTGGCATGGGGGCGGGGCCGGTGGGACATCCTTGTGATGTGGTGGGCGGGGTCCTGCGGGCATTAGCGACTCCAGGGCGGGGCCTGGGGGAAGTGAGGCTCCAGGTGGAGTCCTAGGGGCATCCTGAGGTGGCTGGCAGGGCCCAGTGGGCCTCAGCACCTGGGGGTGGGGCCTAGGGGACTTGAAGCTTGTCGAGGTGCCCAGAAACATCATTGTGACGTGGTGGGCGGGGCTTAAGAAATGGAGGTGCTGGGGGCATAGTGTGCCTGGTGTGGTGTCACAGTGGGCGTGGCCATAGAGCTGGACTGTCGTTGGGGCATGGGTGGCCTGGCCTGCCTGAGGCTTTGGGGTCAAGGCCTGATAGGAAGTGGAGTATAGGGGGTTTGGCTTGGTAAGAGGTGAGACCTTGGGGGTGTGGCCTACCAAGAGGTGGTTCTTGGGGCCAAGACCTGGCTGGAGTGAAGAGGCTGTTTTGCTGGGGGCGTGGCCTGGCTGGTTTGAGGGCTTGGAGGAGTGGCCCAGTTGGAGGTGAAGCCTTGGGGTCATGGCCTGCCTGATGTGAGGGCTTGCGGGCATGGACTGGCAGGGGGAGGCCTTGGGGGCATGGCATGGTTGGCAGAAGTGGTGTCACTGGGGGCGTGGCCTGGCAGAAGTGATGATTTTGGGTGGGGGCATTGCCTGGCATCCCTGTGCTCCTTGGGGATGTGACCTGTCATTCATGGGCATAGTCTGCCATCCAGGGGCGTGGCCTCGCACCCTGTGCACCTCCGGAGCATGGCCTGGTCTCCCTGGCTCATTGAGGGCGTGACCTTTTGTTCAGGGGCGTGGCCTGGTGTCCCCTTGCTCCTCCTCAGTGTGGCCTGGAGTCCCTTGGCTGCTCAGGGTCGTGGCCTGGCATCTGTATGCTCCGTGGGGACGTGGCCTGGCATCAGGGGGCGTGGTCTGTCATCTTTGCAGTCCCGGGGGCCTGGCCTGTTGTCCCTGAGCTCTTCAGGGGCGTGGCCTTGCTTATTACAGTTTTATTGACTTCTATCCTGTTTACATTCGTATTTATTTATTTATAACTTATGTATTTTAACATTTATCAGTTACTTATGATTTATAGTGTTTATCATTTATAGTGTTTACCATTTATAATGCTTATCATTTATAATATTTGTTATTTGTTATGTGATTTGTTTATTTACTTATAATTTATATTAGTTATTATTTAAAGTGTTTATCATTTATAATGTTTATCATTTATTGCTTATTAGTGATTTACTGATTCATATTTTATTTATATTTGTTTTTATTTATTTATAAAATTATAATACTTATTCATTATTTACTTATGATTTACAGTATTTATCATTTACAGTGTTTAATCTTTATAGTATTTATTTGTATTTACATATTTGTATTTAATTATTTATACCTTATTTATTATAACATTTATCATTTACTTAAGATTTATAGTATTCATCATCTACAGTGTTTATCATTTATAATATTTTTATTTATTGGTAATTGATTTTAATATTGTGACATAATTTTTTATTTATTTTCTAGAAGTTGAAAAGTTCTGGAAGTCTTTGGAAAACATGAAGAATAAACAACCAGAACTCAGCAGAATGTGGTCTTCATTTCCTTTTTTTTCTCCTCTATTTCTATTTATTTCTCCAGGCCCTGAGATCATTGTATTATGAAATGTCTGGTGTCAGAGAGATAGACAAGGAGACAGACAGACTCACAGGCAGACAGACATATAGACACATACACAGACAGACTCAGAGACAGACCGGTGGACAAGGAGACAGAAAGACAAACTCACAGCTAGACACAGACAGACAGGGAGACAGACTCACAGACAGAAAAGACAGACCTGCATACATTGGAAGGCAGACACACAAACAGAGACAACAGAGACAGACATGGAGACAGACACAGAGACTTACACATAGACACACACATATAGGCATAGACAGACTCAGGTAGACAGACACATAGACAAGGAGACAGAAAGACAGACTTGCAGCTAGACAGACAGACAGGGAGACAAACTCACAAACCAACATAGAAAAGACAGACAGACACACAGTGGAAGATAGACAGGCAGACAGACAGACACACCGGCAAAGAGACTCACAGACAGGCAGGTGCAGAGAGGAGGCCCAGAGGCACACAGACAGATACAGCGACAGATAGATAGACAAGAAGACAGACTTACAGGTAGACAGACACACAGAAATACAGACACACACACATTTTAAGACAGACGCAGAGACACACAGACACAGACCGACACATACATTGGAAGACAGACAAGGAGACAGACAGACACACAGAGACAGACAGACATACTGAAAGATACAGACACAGAAAGACAGACAGGCAGACACATACATTGGAAGACAGAGATAGACAAGGAGACAGAGACAGACAGACAGGGAGACACAGGCAGACAGAAAAGATAGACACATACATTGGAAGAAAGACACACAGACACAGGCATAGACCAGAAGACAGACAGATGAGGAGACAGAAAGACAGACTCCCAGGTAGACACAGACAGAGACAGACATAGGTGGACAGACAGACACAGAGACCGAGACTCACAGACAGGCAGATGCAGAGAGGAGGCCCAGAGACACTGAGACAGACAGGCTGAGGGACAGACAGGCGGGCCAACACACAGATAGACAGACACATAGATAGGCAAGGAGACAGACAGACACATACATTGGAACACAGACACAGACAGACAGACACAGACTCAGACAGACAGACACAGGCATAAACAGGAAGACAGACAAGGAGAGAGTCTGACAGGCAGACAGACAGACACATTCATTGGAAGACAGACACACAGACAGGTAGGTGTAGAGAGGAGGCCCAGAGACACACAGACACAGCAACAGACTCACAGACACACATAGACAGACGGACACAGAAAGACAGATGAGGAGACAGACACATACATTAGACGACAAAAAGACAGACACAGAGACACAGATATAGATAGGAAGACAAACAGACAAGAAGACAGACTCACAGGTAGACAAAGACAGGCACAGAGACAGACAGGCAGACAGGGAGACAGATGCACAGACAGTTACATACATTGGAAGACAGACACAGAGAAAGACAGGGCAGACAGACAGGTACACAGATAACAGACAGAGAGGTACACTGGAAGACAGACAAGTGGACGCAGACAGACAGGTAGACAGGCCGACAGATAGACAGGGAGACACAGAGAGAGACAGATAAACACACAGACAGACACACAGACACATAGACAGGCAAGGAGACAGACAGGGAGGCACATACATTGGACACAGACACAGATAGACACAGACGCAGACAGCCAGACACAGGCATAGACAGGAAGACAGACAAGGAGACAGACTCACAGGAAGACTAACAGACAAATACATTGGAAGACAGACACACAGACAGGCATAGAGAGGAGGCCCAGAGACACACAGACACACAGAAAGTCAGACACACATAGACAGATGGACACAGAGACAGACAGATGAGGAGACAGACAGACAGGCAGACAGGGAGACAGACACAGAGACAGACACATACATTGGAAGACAGACACAGAGACAGACAAGGAGATCAGACAGACTGACTCACAGACAGGGCAGACAGACAGGTAAACAGATAACAGACAGACAGATACACTGTAAGACAGACAAGTGGACGCAGACGGACAGGTAGACAGGCAGATAGACAGGGAGACAGAGACAAACAGACACAGAGATGGACAGACAAATGGGCAAGGAGACAGACTCACAGGTTGACACAAAGAGACAGACAGGCAGGTAGACACAGACAGACACAAAGACAGACAGGCAGACAGACACAGAGGTGGAGGACAGACGGATGGACGGACGGATGGGTAGACAGGCCTAGTGCGACACCTCTTTCCGTCTTCCTGTCGATGTGTATGTGTCTGTCTGTCTGCCTATCTATGGGGTCTGCCTGGCTGTTTGTCCGTCTGCCTGGGAGGGTGCTGATTGCTAAATCCTCCCCCCGACACACAGCTGGGGAAACTGAGTCCCGACCCCATCCCATCACTAAATATAGGCAGAATATATAAAAATATCCTGTATACAAATATAAAATTTGATAAAATATATTAGTACGTCTATATTTTAACATTTTATATACCTTGTGCTTTATATTTACATATATTGATATATACTTATATTTTATAGTAATATTTATATTTTATATTTATTTATATTTATATTTTATATTTATATATACTTCTATATTATACATATTTATATTTTATATTTATATACTTGTATTTCATATTTATACATTTTATACTTATATTTATAATTTATCTTTATATATTTATATTTTATAATTATACATTTTATGTTTTATACTTATATTTTATATATACTCACATATCTTCCATTCCATAGGCTTTCACAGATGTTATATGGTTCATCGTGTTTTATCGGCTCCACATGCATTGCATTGTAACCTGCTCCAGGTTTTGAGGACACAAAACGTTCATATATATTAATTTTCATAGATTCCGTACAGATTATATTTTATATTTTGTGCTTTCATATGTTTACACATGCAATATTTTTCATGTTTTATTTTATTTCTTAAATATGTATATATATATCTGGGTAACTGCAGCCGAAAGACAGGACACGTGGGACGCAGAGGCGAGTGGACCAATGCACACTTTGTTTTAGGAGGGCCAGGATTTATATAGGGTTAGAAATCAATTCAAAACTTCTAGAGGGCTGGTAGTATGTCCTAGTGGCAAGAGTGCTTGCTTCCTACACATGAAGCTCTTCATTTGATTCCCCAGCACCACATATATAGAAAACGGCCAGAGGGGGTGCTGTGGCTCAGGTGGCAGGGTGCTAGCCTTGAGCAGGAAGAAGCCAGGGACAGTGCTCAGGCCCTGAGTCCAAGGCCCAGGACTGGCCAAAAAAAAACAAAACAAAACAACAAAAAAAAACTTCTAGAATAAAATTAATACAGAAAGATATCCATATCAGTACCAAAGGTGGGTATGTCACTACTTACAAAGGAAGTCCCTACAACTAAGGGTGTCACTACTACAAAGGATCAAACCAGTCAAGGCAAAACAACGCTATCACCTAGCTACTATTTCCTCAAGACTAATTATCTTAGACCATTGGCTTCCCTATTTACTGTAAAAAGCTTTCCCTGGAGCAGCTGGGCAAATAAGTCTCCCCAGGGAGGCTCGGTACAGGACGGAAGGGAGTCCCATGACAAAGTGGCTTCCTTTAGCCAACAAACACAGGAGACTTTAATGGAGATGTTTCCACATAGGCCTCTTAGATTGCTAATAAGGCATCAGAATATCTGTTCTGAGGCTAAGTCCCCCACTGGTCAGAGAAGTCAGTGGAATTACAGTAGCACTCCACAAAGCACTCTTCCAGGTAAGTGTGTGTTTCACAAATCACTGAAGGCAGGCACACAGATGGCTCTAAGAAAAATACTGATGGATGGAGGATTGGGAAAAAGTGGTACAGATTGTGGGTTTCTCAGACAATTGATGTGTAACTGTCCATCTTCCTTTTACACTCAAATGGTTAAATGGAAGATGTATGCACAACTTGGAATTATGTTCCTTATATCTTTTCTGTTATGAAAGGCAATATCTTGCTTGACTCCAGGAGAGAAGGACATTCAGGTGATCTGAGTTCAAGTCATCATGTCCAGAAGAGCCTTAAGGCAAGTGCTAACAGCCCGGAGCTACAAAGAGAAAAAGAAGGTGGAAGGTTTCATCTCATGTTGTTTTCAGTTCTAACAACCTATGAGTTTAAACTTATAAGATTTTCCTCAGTCCTCTGTGAAATTTGACAACTCGAATGTCAATTGAACTATCATTCTGATCTGGATTGTATTTCTCTGTTTTGTGTTTTAATAAATTATCTAATCATGGCCATTGTCTTTTGTTGTCATGGGGCTAGCTCTCTATCACTTTGAGCCACAGCTCAACTTCCAGTGTTCTCATAGTTAATTGGAGGTAGGGTTAGCTGTGAACCAGGATCTGATCTTCAGATCTCAGATTCCTGAGTAGGTGGGATTGCACGCAAGAGCCCTCACCTCCAGGCTTCCCTTGTCATTTTAAATAGGATTCACTGAATTACAGAAGGCTTTGAATTGAAGTTGATTCAAAGTGTGCTAGATGGCTTAATTGCTCACCTTAATGTCAAGAGCTACAGGGTCCAGATTCTCTTTCAGAACTACACAAGTCAGCATAAAGCATCTTAGCCCTGACTGTGCAGATTTCATCAGCCTCTCTGAAAACTATGGGATGTTCACTTGATTTTTAAAAATTCAAGTGTTCCTCATATAATGTAATAGCTATAGCCATTGCCCCAAGGACTATTGAAGCCTTTCTTCAGATGAATATACTTGAATGTAAGCTGTCACATCAAAACTGACAATTAATAAAATACATATTGTACATATCTAAGTGTAAACTGAGGTGCAAATAAGTTCAGTAACAAGGCCCCACATATTTGGGAACTAGACAGTGAATTTAATAATCTATAGACTACAACTGAACTGTAGACCATGAGTCTTTAACATAGAGAAGGTGACTCACATGATCTCTGTTTTATATTTCTCACCATTTCAGTGTCTTGCCTGTGTAGCAAATATTGTTGAACACCAAGCATCTATTCTCACTCAGTTTCAAGGGGTTAGAAGTCCAGGAGAAGCTTGTGGGGGGGGGGGGTGAGTAAGGAGCTCAGGAAACAACTGAAGTTTTCTGTTAGGGCCATGGTCATCACCAGGCTTGACTGCTTCCCAGCTCATGTCCCCCAGCCATCATCTGGAAGCTGCATCTCCTTGTCATGGGGCTTTTTCCATAGACTGCTCACACATGCAGTTGTTTCACCAGGAGCAAAGAGTGTTAGAGAGAGATATAGAGAGATGTCACAGTGAGAGTAACAGCCATTTATAACTTAGTATCAGAAGTGATACTTCATCATTTCTGTCCCTTTGTATTCATTAGATGCAAAGACTAGATCTGTCCACATCTGAAAAATGAGGCAGGTGATTGTCAGAATTGGCGCAGTTTTGACCTGGGACTTCCTTTTAGAGTACTTTCTGTTAAAGGGAACTGCTCAGCTAATGACTTGCAGTCCTGAATTGAAGGAACAATCTAAACCTCACCTATGCTCTGTCATATCCAGTGCCTGAATGGGTCTGTGCCCATGGTCTTGGGCAGTGTTGGGTATGTCTGGCACTGGCTGGCAATGCCCTGAGGCTATGGGCTCCTGAATGGGACAGAAAAGAAAGGAAATTCAGAAAATAGTCTAAGAGACATCTAGCACGTGAAACAGTGTAATCTGTGTGAAGAGTCTAGGGAATAGAGAGAGCACTCTATGATAAAAGATAATGGCCACGCCAGTCATGGCCATATACTCCTGTAGCCCCGATATTCAGAACACAAAGGCAGAAAGACCATGAATCCAATTCAGCTTGGTGACATCATCCTCTTCTATATCAAAAAAGAAGGAAGATAGAAACAAAGAGAGGAAAAATGTAACAAAGGAAAAGAAGAGAATGGGAGGAGATGGTAAGGAAGACAGAGGGGTAAGTAGAGGAATGTAGGGAGGGAGAGTATGAGAAGAACAAGTGTTACAAGGGAAAGTATAAGTTTGGATGTGTAAATAACCATCATGGATAAACCAACAGTGATAAATGACAGCAACTAATTATGGAGAATTTTTAAAGGAGGAAGAATAATGTAGTAGGTCACAATAATTGAAAAAATAAAATAGGGTTATGGAAGTATGGCTCTCTGAGATTGTTTTGTCAGTGAAATTTCTGGTATAGTGTTTGGAATTAAGTCTTGCTATGGTAAGTTGGACTGAAAATAATTATACAGGCCAAGCTGGACTCAACCCCCCAAACCACCTTCCTCAGCCTCTTCTGCCTTCTGTGTTTGTGACTATGACATTATTATGTCCAGCCCATGTTTAATACTGTGTTTTGTCAGATGTAGGGCTGGAACACAGGGCCTGGGAACTGTCCCTCAGCATTTATGCTAAGGGTAGGCCTATCATTCTTGAGGTGACAGGGCCACTTGCAGTTTTCTGATAATTAATTGCTGAGAAATATCTCATGGACTTTCTTGCCCAAGCTGGCTTTAAAAGAGATTCTCAGATCTCAGCCTCCTGATTAGATAGAATTGCAGGTATGAGCCATCACTGGACCACCCATTATTTATTTTCCTTGAAATGAACTGTAAAATGGGCACCAGTGGCTCACACCACCAGAAAACCAGAAGTAGAACTCTGGCTCTAGTGGTAGAGAGCTAGCCTTGAGCTTAAGGTCAGCTCAGGGACAGCATCCAGACAGAGTTCAGCAGCAAGAACAAAAAAGTCCTCTCAAGTAGAATAAGCTTCAGGTACATGTTGTCACTTTATTTGATTTCGGTACCCTGGTTATTGTGTATACATTTATCTGAATTAGAGAAGGGAAGGGAAAACATCAAAATGGTGAGACAAAAGATAAATGGCAAACCAAAGCAATAGTGATACAAGAAAATATGTCATTAATTAACTGTATATCTCAGGCAAAGGGGAATTTTAGAGGAGGGGAGATGGTAGAATGAAAGAGGTGATAAAAAGTGTGACAAGAAATGTATTTACTACCTTATGTATGTAAGTAACCCCTCTATATGTCACCTTGACATTAAAATTAAATATAAAAAAGAGAAAAATGATTTAGCTAATCAAAACCAAAACAGGACAAAGAAGCATATAAAATGGTACAAACAAGAAACTAAAACTAGAATGGCAGATGTGGACAAAACTATGACTTAATCTTGGATGTCTTCTCTCCCTTCTCAGGTACAAACAGAATATTTGATTCAAATTGTTGTATTCTGAGAGCGAGAATAAACCACGGAGGCACACTTAAAGTTTGAAGGAGCTTTATTTACAAAGGTATTTTATTTATAATCTAAAACCCAGAAGCAGATCCACCCTCCACCTCCTTATGCTTGCCTGCAATTACCTTGTCCTGGAATAGTTACCCAGAACTCAGACCTGTGACCTGTCTTAACCTGAACTCTGAATCTCCAACTTAATTTCTAACCACCTCAGCCTCCAGGCCTCAAAATGTCCAAAACTCCAGACATCCAGCAGAGCAGGCTTCTTTCCTGTAGGCCTCGCCTCTCTTCAAACTTTAAGCCTCAAGCCTCCCCCACAGGCTTTAGGCTTTTCTGCCATCACAGAGCTCTGGAATCCTCCCTCAGGCCTCAGGCCCAAGATTTTTCTTCAGGCCTAAGGCTTGGGACTCTCCCTCAGGTCTCAGGCCTAAGACTCCTCCTCAGGCCTAAGGCTCCAGTTCTGTTTCGCCCTCTCCTTCGGCTGGCCTGGTTTGGCTCACTCTGTTCCTACAGCAGGCCGAGTATGGCTCACTGCTCCACTCTTCTCCGACCTGCTCTGTTCTCCTCCACGCCCAGCTCTGTCTGGTCTCATACCACTCTGCTCCACTTCACTCCCCTCCTCTCTCCTCCTTCTCTTTTCTCCTCCTCTCCTCCAGAAGTACTCCCCTCTTTTTACTTCCCTGCACCAGCAGTCCTGGGGTGGAGGTTCTGGTCCCCACAGAGTGGGGCATGATTTCCTATTTTCTATGCAGTGGGGCGTGGCACTCACGCCAACCTGGGGAGGGGCTTCTGCCTCTCAGGTTATTAAGAAATCATTGCAAAGTCTCCATCTCTCGGCTCCTTTGTAATTAGATATAGATAATACTATGGGACAAGAACAATGTTACTATTTCTGTAAAAGGATTGAGTATACTGGGTGATGTTTCCCCCAGGAGCAAACCTAAGGTACCCTGCCCTCCTTACCCCCACACTACAAAGATTAGGGGCCACTGGCCAGTGTCCTCTTCTTATGGTTCCCACATGGCTGCCATGGAAGCAGTAGCATCAACCCATGTACTTGGCTTCCTTGGCAACAGTCCTCCAGCTCAAGAGCATACCTATCAGTGGGTGCGTGCTGAGCCCTGATTGGTCCATTCCTCACTGATGTCACTGGTCCCACTTGTGATTGGTCCTTTTGCTCCCTGATGTCATCAGGCATTGTGAGGCATCCCCAGTAGGGTATATAATAAGCTTTGCTTCACTTTTGTCAGTTACAGCACTGGGATCTTTCTTGGTGACCTACTGGACTAACTTTGAACGACTATAAGGCATTATTTGTGTGGGGGTTTGGGAGGGAGCTGTGTTGGTGTGGTTTGTGGTTGGTGGTGGGTATTTTCATTATTCTGGTGTTTCTATTTACTTGTTTGTTTTTTAGTTTAGCTCATTTTCGTTAAAATTTTTTGTGTCATCTTCATTTAGAACATTCAAGATATTGTAACATTGATTTCTTGCCATCCCAGTGGATAGATGTCAAGATACAACAAAGTTTCCTTTAATTATTCCTCAGAAAGGGAGGAGTAGATCACCATCATAAGATAGTATCAACTGAAGGAGACCATCGGCCATGGTAGCTTTGGATATCTGAAGGTGGCCCATCACTGCCTCACAGACACAAGGCTGGCCGTGAATGTTCTCCTGAAGAGAGACCTGGAGAACCATGGCATAGAAAATGAGGTGGTCATTGTCAAGAACATATGTCACCTACACATCATCCGGTTTTTTGAGGTGATGGAGGATAAAGACTATATCTCATCCTGGAGTCGGCCACATGGGGACACCTCATGGGGTTGATGTGCAAATACTGCTGCAGCCGCATATTCAAGCATAAAACCAGGAGGCTGTTCAAGCAGATCGTGAGTGCTGTGCACTACCTTCACAAGAATGGAATTACACATTGAGACCTCCAGCCCAAAAACAGCCTGTTGGAAGCCAAACACAATGCCAAGGTCAGTGATTTTAGGCTGAGTGTCATGACGACCACAGGCCAGTTGATAAAGGGAGCTTGTGGAGCCTTGATATTATGACCCCCGGAAATGTTCCAACACATACTCTGTGATGACTACAAAATGGACATTTGGAACTCGGGCATCATTTAGTATTTGATGACAGCAAAATTTCCCCTTTGAGGGGAGGAAGTTTGCTGACATACAGGTCCTAGTCATAGAGGCCAAGTATAGCCCTCCACTATACCTAACTGCAAAGGGACATGACCTACTTTCCCACTTCTGACTGTGGACTCCAGTAAGAGGCCCAATGTTGAACAAATACTGGAGCACCCCTGGCTGATAGGGTATGTAGCCCGTGTCCTGATTAGCCACTACCCAGCAAGCTGGACCCCATTATTTTAGCAGTCATGTGTGACATAGGGTAGAATGCAGCTGAGACTCAACAGGCAATACAGCACAGAGCATTCAATGAAGCCATGGGCATCTACCTGGTCATCAGAGGAAACTTAAAATAGAATGACAGCCATGTGGAGTTGAGAACAATGCCTTGGATGGTACCACCATACCCAACTCCTGAAGAACATCACCCCAGACCTCTCCTTCCATGAAGGAGACACGGGTTACCCACACAACTTAGTAGTTTCAGCTTATCCTCAGAATTTCAGTGGGATGATGATGGCACCCAGAAACATGTGAGGAGAGTCTGAATTGCTAGTCTGCCTGCCATTCCCTGCTTCTTCCTGCCTAGCTACAGTTCTAGCAGAATCTTGGACCAGTTTTCCTTTGACTGGTTGAGAAGGCTAGAGAGTTGTGAGGCACAGGAGAATGCCCTTCCCTCTGGGCAGCCACAAGTGGAGGCCACAGCCTCCAGCTGGAGTAGAAGGCAGGGATGGAGGAGAGTGGTTTACAGGATAGGCACCATTTTTCCCAGACTCTGCTGCTGTGTGAAGGTCCCAAACTAATGCCCATAGGGTAAGAGCACAGCTATTCCAGGAAGGGGTGCAGAACTCAGAAAATTTCTCTCACTGCGGTGTGGGAAATCAGAGAGGTGTTCACATAAATGCTGCGAGAGCAAGTCATGCTGGAAGTTCACACTGCATGTGGCCAGCACACCCATCAGAGTCCTCAGCTCAGGCCAGCCCAGCCAGGTCCTGTGACAAGTGCCAGGGGATCCTGCAGCAGGGATTAGGGGAAAGGACAGCTGAAATGGAGTTGACATTCTAAGCTAAATGGTTGAATAGTACCTCCAGCTGCCTCTACCTTCTGAGCAAAAGCAGTAGGCAAGCATTTTTAATAATGTATACAACATGCCCCAAATACTTTATACATTGTTCTTAAGGGAATCCAAATTAGTTGAGCAAATAACGTCAAAATAGTGCTATGCTTGGTTGTAAATTTTTTCTGTTTCTTGTAGCCTGGGATTGATCAGAGGAAGGTAATCATGACTGACAGGCAGGCAGGCAGGCATGGGAAATACAGTCAACATCCTGTCATAATCACCCTTCTCTCAGTAATCTCAGGCTACAAGGAAAAGAATTTCGGCACTGTCCCAACACATCTGGGAAGGCAAGCCATTTTAATAATGTAGACAACGTGTCACCAAATACTTTATATATTGTGCTTAACGGCAGATAGATTGACTGAGCAAATAATGTAAATTATGACATAATAATAGATATGATTTGTTGTAAATTATTTTTTATTGTAGCCTGGGAATACTGAAAGAAGGGTGATCATGACAGGCATGTAGGCTGGCAGGCATAATGAGGTACAGTCAATATCCTGTGATGATCACCTTTCTCTCAGAAATCCCAGGCTATAATAAACAAAACTTTGTGCACTGTCTCAACACATCTGGGAAGGCAAGAATTTTTAATGATGTATACAACATGCCTCCAAATCCTTTATATTTTGTGCTTAAGGGCAGCTAAATTGTTTCGGCAATTAATGTCCATAATGACATAATAGTAGGTGTGCTTTGATGTGATATTTTTCTGTTTATTGTTGCCATGGAATTTTCAGAAAAAGGTGTTCATTACAGGCTGGCAGGCAGGCAGGCAGGCTAGCAGGCAGACATTAGGAGGTAGAGTCAACATCTTGTCATGGACACTGTCTCTTAGAAATCCCAGGCTACAATAAACAGGACATGGCCCACTGTCTCAACATGTCTGAGAAGGCAAGCATTTTTAACAATTTTTATCACATGCCCCGAAATCGTTTATAAATTTTGCTTAAGGGAAGTCAGTTTGATTGATCAATAATGTCAATTATGACATAAGAGTAGCTATGATTTGTAACATTTTCTGTTTATGTTAGACTGGGATTTCTCAGAGAAGGGTAATCATGACAGGCAGGTAGGCAGGTAGACAGGGAGGCTGGCAGTCATTAAGAGGTACAGTGAACAGTCTGTCATGTTCACCATTTTTCAGATATCCAAGGCTACAATAAACAGGGCTTCGTCCACTCTCTCAACACATCAGAGAAGGCAAGCATTTTTAATAATGTATATAACATGCCCCCAAATTTTTAACAGGTTGTGCTAAATCTGTGAAGTCAGATTGATTGATTAAATGAGGTCAATTATGACATAATAGTAGCCATGATTTGTCGAAATAATTTCTGTTTATGGTAGCCTGGGTTTTCTAGGAGAAGGTTGATCATGACATGCAGCCAGGCAGACAGGCTGGCATCCGGAGGTACAGTCCACATCCTGTCATGGTCACCCTTCTCTCAGAAATACCAAGCTACAATAAACAGAACTTGGTCCACTGTCTCAACATATCTGGGAAGGCAAGCATCTTTAATAATGTATACAACATAACCCCAAATTCTTATACATTAGGCTTAAGTGCAGCCAGATTGTTTGAGCAAATAATGTCAATAATGTTATAATGGTAGCTATATTTTTTTGTAATTTTTTCTATTTATTGTTGCCTGGTATTTCTGAGAGAAGAGTGAATATGACAGGCATGCAGGCAGGAACACAAGCAGGCAGGCAGGCAGGCATTTTGAGGTACAGTAAACATCCTGTCATCTCCCTGGTTTCAGAAATCCCAGTCCACAATAAACAGAACATTGTGCACTGTCTCAACACCTTTGGTAATGGAAGCATTTTTAATAATGTAAACACCAGAGCCCCAAATCTTTTATACATTTGCTTAAGGGCAGCCAATTTGGTGGAGCAAATTCTGTCCATAATGACATAATAGGTATGTTTTGTTATAAATTTTTCTGTTTATTGTAGCATAGAATTTCTTACAGAAGGATGATCATCACAGGCAGGCAGGCAGGGAGATATTAGGCGGTACAATCAACATCCTTTATACACACCCATCTCTCAGAAATCCCAGGATAAAATAAACAGAACTTCGTGCACTGTCTCAACACAACTGGGAAAGAAAGCATTGTTAGTAAAGTATACAACATACTCCAAAAACCTTTCTACATTGTGCTTAAGGACATCCAGATTGAGCAAATAATGTCAATATTGACATAATAATAGCTAAGTTTTCTTCAAAATATTTTCTCTTTATTGTAGCAAGGGAATTCTGAGAAAAGGGTGATCATTACAGGCACCCAGGCAGTCAGGTAGGCAGGAAGGAAGGAAGGAAGGAAGGAAGGAAGGAAGGAAGGAAGGAAGGAAGGAAGGAAGGCAGGCATTAGGAGGTACACTCAACATCCTGTGATGGTCACCCTTCCCTCAAAAATTCCAGACTACAATAAACAGAACTTCGTGCACGGTATCTACATATCTGGGAAGGCAAGCCTTTAAATGTTATACACCACATAACCCCAAATCCTTTATAAATTGTAGGTAAGGGCAATCAGATTGGTTGAGGAAATAATGTCTATTTTGACATAATTGTAGCCATGTTTTGTTGTAAAATTTTCCTGATATTGTAGCCTGGGATTTCTGAGAGATGGGTGATCATGGCTGGCAGGCTGGGAGGCAGGCAGGCAAGCAGTCATTATGAGGTACACTATACATCCGGTCATTATCACCCTTCTCTCAGAAATTCCAGGCTACAATAAACAAAACTTTGTGCACTGTTTATACATATCTGGGAAAGCAAGCCATTTAAATGCTGTATACAATATGCCCCCAAGTCCTTTGTACACTGTGCTTAAGGGCACAGATTGGTTGAGCAAATAATGTACATGTTGACATAATAGTAGCTCTGTTTTTTGTAAATTATTTCGGTTTATTTTAGCCTGGGATTTCTGATAGAAGGTTGAGCATGTATGGCATGCAGGCAGGCAGGCATTCTGGCAGGATCTCAGGCAGGCAGAAAGGCATGCAGGCATTAGGTGGTACAATCAATATGCTGTCATGATCACCCTTCTCACAGAAATCACTGGCTACAATAAATAAGACTTGGTGAACTGTCTGCACACATCTGGAAGTCAAGAATTTTTGATAATGTATACAGCATGCCCCCGAATTTCTTTATACATTTTGCTTAAGGATAGACAAATCGGTTGAGCAAATAAGGCCAATCATGACATAATAGTAGCTATGTATTTTTGTAAATTTTCTGTGTTGATTGTACCATGGGATTTCTGAGAGTAGGGTGATCATGGCAGGAAGGCAGGCAGGCAAACAGTCAGAGAGGTAGATAGGCAGGCAAGCATTAGGTGGTACAGTGAACATCCTGTCATGATCACTCTTATCTCAGAAATCCAAGACTACAGTAAGCAGAACTTCCTGAATTGTCTCAACATGTTTACGGCAAGCATTTTGCTATTTGCCTGCATTTTAGACAACATCGAAGAAACTAAAGTCAATATTCAGACACTAGGGGTTAGGAAGGCAGGCAGACAGGCATGCAGGCTGGGAGGCATTTCTAGTAATGTATACAACATACCCCAAATTGTTTATACATTTTGCTTAAAGGCAGCCAGATTGGTTGAACAAATACTCTTCATAATGACATAATACTAGCTATGGTTTGTTGTAAATTTTTTCATGTCTAAGTTTTAAAAATTCCATGAAAGTGTTGCAATTTGCCTGTTCAATATACAACATCATAGAAACTCATGTCAATATTCAGGCTTTGGGGGTTAAGAAGACAGGCAGGCAGGAAGTCAGGCATACAGGCCAGTGGCAGGCATTTTAAATAATGTATGCAACATGCCCCCAAATCCTTTATACATTGTGCTTATGGGCAGCCAGATTTGTTCAGCAAATAATGTCCATAATGATGTAATATTAGCTATGTTTTGTTGTAAATTTTATCAAGTCTAAGTTATAAAAATTCTCTTGAACTTTTGCTATTTGCAAGCTCAACAGGAAACCTCATGAAAATTCAAGTCTATATTCAGGCACCAATGGTTACGCATCCAGGCAGGAAATAGAACAGGCAGGCCAGCAGGCAGGCATTTTTAATAATATATATATGATGCTCGCAAATCCTTTATATATTGTGCTTAAGGGTAGCCAGATTGGTTGAGCAAAGTGTCCATCATGACATATTAGCTATGTTTGTTGTAAATTTTTTTCATGTCTAAGTTAGAAAAAATTCCATGAAAGTTTTGCTATTTGCCTGCTCAATAGACAGTATCTTAGAAAGTCAAGTCAATATTCAGGCACTGGGGGTTAGGAAGGCAAGGAAGCAGGCAGGCAGGCAGTTGGCAGGCATTTTTAATAATGTGTATAAAATGCCCCCCAAACTTTATACATTGTACTTAAGAGCAGCCCCATTGGTTGAGCAAATAATATCCATAATAAAATAATATTAACTATGTTTTGTTGTAATTTTTTTCAACTCTAAGTTATAAAAATTCCATGAATGTTTTGCTATTTCCCTGCTGAATAGACAACATTGCAAAAACTCAAGTCAATATTCAAGCACTAGGGGTTAGGCAGGCAGGCATCTTTAATAATGTACACCACATGCCACAAATCTTTTATATGTTGTGCTTAAGGGCATCCAGATTGGTTGAGCCAATAAAGTCTATAATGACACAATAGTAGCTATGTTTGTTGTACATTTTTTAGGTGTAAGTTATAAATTCCATGAGAGTTTTGCTATTTGCCTGCTCAATAGAAAATATCGTGAAAACTCAAGTCAGTATTCCTGTTCTAGGGGTTAGGCAGGTAGGCTGGCAGGAAGGCAGGCCCTCAATATACAACATGCCCCCTAATCCTTTATTGTGATTAACCGCAGCCAGATTGGTTGAGCAAATAATATCCAAAATAACATAAAAGTACCTATGTATTGTAATTTTTATCAAGTCTAAGTTATAAAAATTCTATGAAAGTTTTGCTATCTGCCTGCTCAATAGAAAACATCATAGATATTCAAGACTATATTCAGGCACTAAAGTTTAGGAAGGCAGGCATGCAGGCCGGTAGGCAAACAGAAAGGCAGGCAGACATTTTTAATAATGTTGCAATATGCCCCCACATCCTTAAAAAATTCTGCTTAAGGGCATCTAGGTTGGTTGAGCAAAATATTTCCATAATGACATAATAGTAGCTCTGTTTTGTTGTAAATTTTATCAAGTCTAAGTTACAAAAATTTTATGGAAGTTTTCCTATTTTCCTGCGCAATAGAAAACATCATAGAAACTCAAGTCAATATTCAGGCAATAGAGGTTTGGCAGGCAGGCAGGCAGGTAGGCAGGCTGAAAGGCAGCATTTTTAATAAAGGATACAACATTCCCCCAAATCCTTTATTCATTGTGTTTAAGGGCAGCCAGATTGGGTGAGCAAATAATGTCCATAATGACATAATAGTAGCTATGTTTTTTGTATTTTTTTCAATTGTAAGTTATAAAAATTCCATCAAAATTTTTCAATTTACCTGCTCTATAGACAACATGGTAGAAACTCAAGTCAATATTCAGGCACTAGGGATGAGGAAGGCATGTAGGCAGGCAGGCAGGCATTTTTAATGATGTATACAACATGCCTCCAAATCCTTTATACACTGTGCTTAAGGGAAACCAGATTGGTTGAGCAAATAATGTCCATAAATAACATCACAGTACCTATGTTTCTTGTGAATTTTTTCAAACCTAAGTTTTAAAAATTCCATGAAAGTTTTTCTATTTGCTTGCTCAATAGACAACATTGGAGAAACTGAAGTCACTATTCAGGCACTGGAGTTAGGAAGGCAGGTAGGCAGGCAAGCAGGACGCGGAGAAAGGCACACATTTTTAATAATGTACACAACATGCCTCCAAATCCTTTATACATTATTCTTAAGGGCAACCATGAAGGTTGAGTGAATAATGTCTGTTGTGACATAATAGTAGCTATGTTTTGTTATAAATTTATTCAAGTCTTGTTATAAAAATTCTATGAAAGTTTTGCTATTTCCCTCCTCAGTAGACAACATAGAAACTCAAGTCAATATTAAGGCACTAGTGGTTAAGCAGGCTGGCATGTCGGCAGGGCGGCAAGCTGTCCGGCAGTCATTTTTAATAATATATTCATCATTCCCCTCAAATCCATTATACATTGTGCTTAAGGGCAGCCAGATTATTTGAGCAAATATTGTCCATAATGTCATAATAGTAGCTATGTTTTGTTGTAAATTTTTTCAGGTCTAAGTTATTAAAATTCCACGAAAGTTTTGGTATTTCCTTCTCAATAGACAACATCATAGATACTTAAGTCAATATTCAGGCACTAGTGTGGCTAAAGAGAAGCTCAGGAGGTGTGGCTAAGGTCTCTCCTATGACATGCACAGATAGCATGATAGAGCAAGGTCATACCATTGCCCCCGATGAAGCTGGCTGCTGGGTGCTGGGTGCTGGTGGCTCAAGCCTGTCATCTACACAGGAGGCTGAGATCTGAGAATCACAGTTCAGTCCTCCCAGAAAGGAAAGTCCATGAGACTCTTGTCTCCAATAAAACACCAGAAAAGTGGAACTGTCGCTCCTAGTGGTAGAAGGCTACCCTTAAGCAAAAGAGCTCAGGGATAGTGCCCAGATGGCAAGCTCAAGCCCCAGGACTGACAGAAAGAAAAATGAAGCTAGTCTTCCCAACCAATACCCCTGAGATGGATTTCTGAGACCCAAAACCCATTCAATAAGAAATGCATTCACCCCCACTTTCTCTCTTCACTAGTCTACCCCTCCTCCCTTAGCCACACCTCATCTCCTGAAGGTACTCATTTCCTGGTACTTATTTTGTTGGGCTTTGACTTCATCTTTCTAATGAGTTATATTTTTTGAGCTTTCCATAGATTCTATTGTAATTCATTTGTAACTACTTGCTTACCACCCCGTGTGTTTACGTATAGATTTATAGGCACAAGCTTCGCTACCACAAACCAAGGAAACCATGCAAACTTTGTGTAGTCAAGAATTCATTGCATATACTACAACATGAAGGGGGAAAAAAGGGGGGAGGTTTGCCAATATTCTGGAGATGACACAGATCAAGATATATTGTGTACACAAACTTCCTTGTTAGATAGCCAAAAAAGAAAAATCTAATATGTATCCTACGAAATTAAGAAAAGGGAGGGAGGGGGTGGTGTGTGAAGGGTGGTTGGGAAGGTTGAAAAGGGTGACATGGATCGAAGTTCATGGTATTCATAAACTGCTTTGTTAAATGGCAAAGCCTTTGGGCAACTTTTTAAAGATAATATATGTATTGAAAAGAAGGAAAAAGGAAGAAAGGAAGAAGAAAATGGTTTTAAGTGAAACCACCTTGTTGTAAGCATCCTGAAACTGTCTGTGGCTCTCCACACTCCCCTAATGACCACTGGCTCCAAATGAATGGAGCTTCAGTTTCTTCAGGGCTGTTTTATAGGCTTTCAGCCCTGTCAAAGTATTTAGCAATATTGAGCCCCCCCATGCCTCAAAAAAAGAAAAAAAGAAAAAAAGTGACAGAGTCTACAACTCTGACCAGGAATACACTAATTCATATATTCCAGGGTCAGGCTATCATGATGCCTATGAGATTTGTAAAATAAATATGGCCAAGTTGCTAGGCCAGCTCCATTCCAAGGCCTCCCATGGATTCCCCACACTATTTCTGTTTTCCCCAAGATATGTTCCTCTGAGAATACCTCAAAAAACTTTAGACATCCATTCCAAAATGTGTACAGACACTTCTTTTCATCCAGAAGTTGCATTGCCTGTATGTATTTCACTTCAGGAAATCCCCGGAGAAAGATGAAGATAGCTCAAGAACATCCCTTGTGATGTTTTGTGTTTTGTTTTAAAATTGAATAACAGACATGGTGGAATGAATCTCTTTTCCAACAAAAAAGGAAATTGTTTCATGGTTTTAGATAATTCTGTCTAATAAAAGAGTGATTCAAATCCACAAAAATAATGAAGTGCTTAATCATATGAGAAAAATATCCCATTTAGGCAATGAATAGAAAAAAGCAAGTTGCCTAACAACATTTCATATAATACAGTGTATAGGAGTGTATATAAGTGTGTGATAGTAGACAGATTGGTATTATTTATTCCTCTGAGTGAAGACATATCACGCATTTGGTGTTTGTTTTTTTTTGTGCTGTTGCTGGGGCTTGACCTCGGGGCTTGGGTGTTGTCACTTAGCTTCTACACTTAAGGCTAGTGCTCTTATCAGTTAAGGCACAGCTCTACTTCTGGCTTTTTGCTGGTTGACTGGCAAGAAGAGTCTCACAGGCTTTCCTGCCTAGGCTGGCTTCAATCTATGATCCTCAGATCTCAGCTTCCTGAGTAGTTAGGATGACAGGAGTGAGCCACCATGGACACCAGCTTATTTTTACTTGCAAGCTTGTCTGTGTGTTCATGTGTCTGTGTGTGTGTGTGTGTGTGTGTGTGTGTGTGTGTGTTTCTTCTGTCTTTCTAGTGTTTCCACACTGATTACATAATCCAATGGAATGTAGATGCATATTGTTAAAGATCATCTGCCTGGGTTTATGAGATACTTTAGCACTAGGGAATGGAAGGCTGTAGAAAGGGAAGGAGACCGGAGGCCTCAAGCCATGGCTCCTGTGACAGACCAGGCTGGACATATTCACTGGACTTTGCCTGAGGGAGAGTGGCCTGCCATGTTCATGAATGGTGTATGGCCTTCCTTTACCATGAGCTCACATTCTCTGCATCCCTGAGCCTGGCAAGTTGGGTCTCTATGCAGAGGCGGCGACTCCCTTACTGCTGAGATCCTTAGGCTCAGGCTGGCTTCACCAAGATCAAATTACATCATGTCTGTGAATGAATTGACCATGCAAATTAATTCTCTCTTGTGGTCCTGGGGAAATTAAAAGAAGATTGTTTGGGCTGAGAGGACGCAAATGGCATCATCACTTCGGTTTACAGAGAGACACATGCCATGTCCGGAGCCCTGACTTCAGGACAGCTTTCAGTCCATGGATGATGGGGCCCACCCTGTCCCACCCTGAGGCTGTGGTCGTGGGCCAATCAGGTCATCTGACTTCACCTCCTTTGAGGTTAGGTTGTCCCCAGCGGCTCCTGGGCCTTATTGTGTGTCCTGAGTGAGCACCCTAGAGGGAGCACGGTTCCCACTCTACAGAACTGGCAAACCACCAGGATTAGGTACTAGGGGGAGGGGGGCACCCATGTTTAGAGTTGCCTTCCCTCCTCCATATGGAGAATCCATTTCACTGCTGTTTTCTGGTGGTTCATTGGAGAAAAACGTCTCATGGACTTTCCTACCCAGGCTGGCTTTGAACCTCAGTCCATAGATCTCAGACTTCTGAGTAGCTAGGATCACAGAAACAAGCCACCAGTGATGCTGTCTCTGTGGGTACTTTGTTTGGTCTTGTTTTGTGTTGTTCAATGGTAGTGCTCTATGACTTCAGCCACAGCTCCACTTCTAGTTTCTTGGTGACTCCTTGGAGAATAGAGTCTCACAGAATTTCCTGCCTAGGCTCACTTCAAAGTCCAGCTATGGGTTGTAAAGTGTATATTACACACACAAAAAAATCAGTGAACCTGGTAGACAGGATCTTTGGTCATACAAGCTGCACTTGAGGAAAAAGTGCCGATGCAGTAAGTATATAGATGATAAAAGACTCTGGGCTCAAAGTTTTGGTGCCATGGCTCAAGGGGGATTGAGATCACAGGAAGACATGGCTGTCGGCAGGAGGAGTGCAGGAACATCACATCCTGAGGTTTGTGTTGAGTGTGTTGGAATGAGTTTCGAGTCACGTGATCTGACTCTTACTGTCTTACTCTCACTAGTTAGTGACCTGAGTTAGAAATAATACACATATTATCACTTGTGATTGCCTCCCTTGATTCTCCATGAGGCCCTGTATACCATATTTCCCTTCTTCCTTACTCAATGTTTTTCTCAGTATTTTTCCCCCTAAATAACTTACTCTCTGTAGAGAAGGCATGAGTGCTATCCATAGGAAGAGTTGCTTTGGAACACCAGAGACTCTCACAATTGATTGACAATTGCAATTTTTTTTCAGTTATAAGTGAATTCCTTAATAATTCTTATTATAAATCAATTCCTCAATTCAGGGTACATCTGGTTTTAGAAGAAAGCTCACGAGAAATGGCTCAGTTAGGATGATGGAGGGGTACATGTGAACAGGCTATTCACTCATCTATTTAATCATCAGCCAAATAGATGGAAGCAAGTTTATTTTGTTCTTTTTCCAAAAGACCAATAAGGCTATTTCATTTTTGCCATTTATTTTTTCCATTTAAATCTACATGATGGAGGAGAGAGTAAAGATATGCAAATAAGTTTGCTGGAAGATTCCTATAATTTGGATCGACTCAGCTGCGTGGAAGAGAGATTTTTTTACTTATTAATTTGATTTATTGTTATTGTAGAGGTGATGTACAGAGAGGTTGCAATGACATGAGTCTGGTAATGAGTACATTTCCTTTTGTAGAGTGTCTTCTGTTCGCTCATTCTTTCCCAACCCCTCCCTCTCATCTGTACCTATAAGTTGCATAGTTCATTTTCATCAGTGTCCAATAAGTGCTTTCTCTTTTTCCATAAATTGCAGTTTGTTTCCATATGTACATTATTTTTTCTATATATGAAGGGGCACTTGGGCATTGTACATTTGAATTGTTCTCCTAAGAGTAGCCTCTCTTGGTCTCACTGTGAGTGTCTAGAATCCTGTAAACTATTATCAGATCCCAGTGCATTTTAGATCTAACTTCTGCATTTCACAGAGAAGATGTGCTGTATGTCTCTCAGAGCTTGGCTTACCTTACTTAATGATTTGTTCTAGTTCCAAAAGACACCCGCAAACCCATGTTCATGGCCACACTATTCACAATATCCAAGATACAGAAACAGCCTAGAGGCCCCACAATAGATGAGCGGATCAAACAAAAAATGTGGTACCTAAACAGAATGGAATTTTCCACAGCCATTTGGAAGGTAGAGATTGTATTTTGTTTGTAACCAGTCCTGAGAAAGAACCATGTGGATGTCTTAATAAAAATTGTCCTCAATCTGTGTTAAATTTAGGCCAGAAAAGGACCAATGTTTACCATTTAAGAGAATCCTTTGTAAGCAAAGATTCTTGTTGGCTTTCTTGCTCTCAACTTGAAAAGCCAAGTACTGGTGGTTTGGGATTATGTAAAATATGTAAGAATATAATTTTCTTTAGCTCTTGATTATGTGTCATTAATCAC
Organism: Perognathus longimembris pacificus; assembly: GCF_023159225.1. Taxonomy (NCBI): domain Eukaryota; kingdom Metazoa; phylum Chordata; class Mammalia; order Rodentia; family Heteromyidae; genus Perognathus; species Perognathus longimembris. The sequence goes on along the minus strand of NW_025959901.1, from coordinate 30,893 downwards.
ATTGGTTACTAAGAACTATCATGGTGTGTGTGTGTGTGTGTGTGTGTGTGTGTGTGTGTGTGTGTGTGTGTGTGACTGAATGGATCCTGCGGCTTGAACTCAGGCCTGAGTTCTGGCCCTGAGCTTTTTTATTGCTCAAGGCTAGCATTCTACCACTTGATCCACAGGGCCACTTCCTGCTTTTTGGTGTTAAATTAGAGAGAAGACTCTCATTGGGGTCTTTTCTGCCCAGGCTGTCCTTGAACCACAATCCTCAGATCTCAGCTTCCTGAGTAGCTAGGATTACGACCATAAGCCACCGGCATCTGGCTCCAAGATATTCTGACTTTATAAATCACTTATTTTCTCTTCTACAATTAAGTCCAGGGAGGGGCAGAGATGCCAGGAGGGAGTGGCAGAGATGGGTATAGAAATTGGTCTTACAATTGGCTTAGAAATTGGAATAAACATCAAGGAAAGATTGGGGGACAAATCACTCGATATTGAAAACTGGAGTTCTGAGGATTAGACACTTACCATAGTACTCTCATTGGTAGGCTTCTGGGAAACTGAGAGAAGGCAAGAAATATTTTGCAACATTTCTCAGAGACTAAGAAGGCTCCCCAATGAGACCAATGGCTTCCTTACAGGGGAAGTAGAGTGAGAAGGATAGACCCAAATCTTCTCTTAATTACCTTAATTGAATGCACCTGGGAATTCATTGAATGACAGTAATGACAGGTGTTTACTCTCTCTCTCCAACCAGGGATGAGAACAAGTAGCAGCTGACAGGAGATGAGGCAGGTGCAGAAGGTCTATATGCATATTATGCGTGCATGTGTATACATACTGACTAGCTGAGATTATAGACATGAACTACCTAAAAGGGAAGGAGTTGTTGAAGGGGAGGCTGGACCTGAGAGGTCATTGGGATAATTCAGGAAGGATGTGATGCTGACCCACAGTAGCTGCAGGAGAAAAGACAGACAAAGCTCCCTTTTTGTGTGTGCTCAAGGAAGAGATAGCAAGATAACAGCAAAGATCTCAGCTGTGGTAGAGCCCTCATCCGTTCTCATTTAGCTAGTGTGAGGATGCTAGTATTTGATCAGTATGATCAAAATATTGATGGGTATTTGATCAAATACCCCTCTGAATCCTAAGCAGTCACTTTACTTAAGTCTAGTGATTGGGAATCTATAAAGAAGCATAAAAGGCCAAGCTCCAGTGGCTCATGCCTGTCATCTTAAATACTTGGGAGGCTGAGGTCTGATGATTGCCGTTCAAAGCCAGCCTAGGCAGGAAAATCTATGAAACTCAGTAAAGTACTAAAAAAAGCTGGAAGTGATGCTGTAGCTCAAGTCTAGAGTGCTCACCTTGAGCAAAAGAAGCTCAGACAGTGCACCCAGGCATATAAGAAGCTATGAGCTCATTAATCTGAATTATATGGAGGAAGAGCTTTTTTTGCACATCTGAGGTAGCCAGCTTCTGGACTATGCTTCCACCATGTAATGAACCAAGCAGGTGCTGGTGGCTCCCTCCTGTCATCCTAGCTGCTCAGGAGGCTGAGATCTGAGGATCAAAGTTCAAAATTAGACAGAAGGAAAGTCTGTGAGACATTTATTTCCTGTTAACCACCCAAAAACCAAAAGTAGAGCTGTGGCTTAAGTAGTAGTGGGGCAGCCTCAAGTAGAAAAATGGAGTCAGAAGCCTTGAGTTCAAGACACAGTACTAACAAAATAAAGTAAAGGAAGGTAAGAAAGGAGTGAGGGAGAGGGGATTAATCCCACTGGGTTTCCTTGTTACACATGGATTCAAAGTGATCATGGATGAATAATTACCCATAGATAATCAGGAGTGTTCCAGGCGGTACTAACTTTTCTGTCGCTAGAAGGCAGTGTTTCCAGATGCTGGAATTACCCAGGCAACATTGTGAAATCCTGTAGAGCACACATCAGAACTAGGTCCACTATTTGCTCATTGCTGATTTGCATCAATTTAAACCAAGTATTCCTTTTTAAAATGGGGTTCCTAATTATACAGTAGTTTTGAGCAACAACAAAAAAACTATGAAAGTCTCCCCAAAGGGGAAGCTAGATAGTCTTACTGAATGATCTTTCACAATAAAGTCTGCCAGATGTCCTGAGTTGAGAGCCCCTACTCAACTTCTCACTCACCACTCCTCACACACAGGAAAGTTTGGAGCATTCTAGCATCCTGGCTAGGTAGATGTTTTCTTTGGGGCATCCATGGACAGTTAGTTCATTGACATGAACTCCTTTCAAAGACACAGATCCTGAACGTTTCTACCTTTCTACAATTGGTATCTAATTCTAAAATAGAAAGAGACTGGGAAAAGTTGTGTGTGTGTGTGTGTGTGTGTGTGTGTGTGTGTGTGTGTGTGTCTGTTTTAGCTTAGGCTGGGCACAAGTGCCTCACACTTATAATCCTAGCTACTCAGGACGTTAAGATCTGAGGATCATGGTACAAAGCCAGCCCAGGCAGGAAAGTCCCTGAGACTCTTACCTTAAATTAACCATCAGAAAATCCAAAAATGCAGCTGTCATTCAAGTGGTAGAGCACTGGTCTTGAGCAAGAAAGCTCAGGGACAGCACCCGGACCTTGACTTTTAGCTCTAGGATTAACACACACACACACACACACACACACACACACACAGAGAGAGAGAGAGAGAGAGAGAGAGACAGAGACAGAGAGACAGAGAGAGAGACAGAGAGAGTTCAGTGAGTTCAGAAGTAGTGCTGTGACTCAAAATGATAGCCTTAAGCAAAAAGAAGTTCAAAGATAGTGCCCAGGTCCTGCATTCAAGCTCTATGACCACCAAAAACAAGTACCCACACATAAATGTTGAAGATGTTTTAGTCTGTGAGCCCTGGGGCTTCCCATTGAGTGACATTCACATTTAGAGGTAAGGCCCCCTGGTTTCCTGCAGCTTCCTGTCAACTTCCCATAACATCTGGCTTCTTCTTTTCTGGTCTCCTGCCTGGGACTTTGTGTTTGAGTTCTGTCCAGTCAGATTCCTGAAGATTAAGCGATGACTTGGGGTGAGATATATCCAGAAAAATCCCCTTTGCTCATAGTCCTATTACTTTCGTTCTTTTTTTTTCATTTTCATTGTGTCTTCATAAATCCTTTGTGAATTGGGTGCTGGTGGTTCACACCTATAAGCCTAACAACTCAGGAGGCTGAGGTCTGAAGATCTTGATTCAAAGCCAGCAGAGGCAGCAAAGTCTATGAGACTTTTCTCTTCAGTGAACCACCAAAAAGCTAAGAGTGGAGCTGTGCTCAAATGGTAGAGCACCAACCTCGAGTGAAAAAGTTAAGAGACAATGCCCAGACCCTGAGTTCAAGGGCATTACTGGTATAAAAATTAAAATCTTTTGTCCTCTATCTGGTTCAATTTTTAAATTCTATCTGGAAGAGGATACATTTGATAAAATCTTTACTATACAGATTAGAACATGACTCAGTATCACTAGACTGTAAGATGAGCCAGACAAAACAGAAATAATGGCTTACAGAAATTATGTCTCTGAGACACAGACATAAAATCTAAACCTTCTAGCCACTTTTTGTAAAAATAATTTCATTAGTGTATTTTCTTAAAATAAATTGAGTTAACATGACACCATTAAGATATTTTCCATTGTTTCTACATTAAATCAGTAGTATGGCTAATGGATTTTCAGCACAGCCTAATTTAGGTGCTAAATTTTCAACAATTTAAAAGAAATATTGTACTATAAAACCATAATTAAGTTCAATAGAAATCTCTATAAAGTTCTCATTTTATTTTATTTCCTTTCCTGTGTGAGGCTTGAACTCAGAGCCTAGAAGCATGTCCCTGAGCTCTTTCAGGTAAGTCTAGACTTCTACAGCTTCACTTTTGGTTTTGTGGTGCTTAGTTGGAGATAAGAGGCTACTGTTTTACCTGTTTGTGTCTGCTTTCAACCTTCATCCTCAGATTTCATCCTCCTGTGTAACTAGGATTATAGGCATGATCCACCAGCTGAGGGCCTTGTTTAAAAGTTTAAAGATAAGTGAAGATAAAACAAAACTAAATTCAGTGACATATCAAATATCCCCAACACATGATTATTGGTTGCCATCTTGGACAACATAGGCTTGGATGATAAGAAAGGATTATTTTTTTTGCTAAGAAAAGAAGCTTTGCTAGTTGACTGAAGTATAATCTTACAGAAATTAAAATCTTATTTGCATGTAATCACCGTTCATTTAGGAAATGAAAGAAATGAACTATGCCTTTTAATATTTTAATAGCTACAGGGAGAATAGTTTCCTGCATGGGAGGATGAGTGTGGGAGGATTGTGATTTGAGGACAACATGGGCAGTAAAGTACTGTAGACATTAATTCCATGGAGTCAGGCAGATCTTGACTTGGGCACGTGCCAGGGTGGGAAGTGAGACCCAAGGCTAACAGCCACCAGAGAGAAATTTGGGCAGGCAGGCTGGGAAGTATCACCCAATACCCAGGAAGCACAAGCCCCTGAGTTCAAACTCCATCATAGTGGGAAAAAAATTCTCCCACTTTACAAAACTCTACGGCTAATGGCAAAGCCCAATTAGGTTGCATAATGTATCATTTGTGTGTGAAATGTGTCAACAAATTATGATTATTTTTAACTTCTTTTAACTTCTTTTTTTTTTTTTTTGCCAGTCTTGGGGCTTGGACTCAGGGCCTGAGCACTGTCCCTGGCTTCTTTTTGCTCAAGGCTAGCACCCTGCCACTTGAGCCACAGCGCTGCTTCTGACGGTTTTCTGTATATGTGGTGCTGGGGAATTGAACCCAGGGCCTCATGTACATGAGGCAAGCACTCTTGCCACTAGGCCATATCCCCAGCCCCAAATTATGATTATTTTAATAGACCACATTGTTCCTTCCATGAATTTGTCCTTTGGGGATTCATATTTAATAATATTCTGGCTGTAAAATCCCTCTGTGAAAGTGTTCTCTTTTTCTTTCTTGTTGAATAAATAATTAGAATGATGATGTTGATGGTTTAAAAAGTGATTCTTTGGTATTATGGTTACAGTTGCCTCCACTCCCAAGACAGTAGAGTGCTTGCATTGGCTGATGTAAAATTCCAACTCGGTGAAAGAGTTGCTTTCTCATAACTGGTGATTGACAGCCTAGAAAATAGAGCCATAAACTCAAAATTTCCTCTACCACCTTTTAGATGGTAAACATACCCTGAAATTCTTGCCTGTATTATTTAATTTCTTTTTTCTTTTATTATTATTATTAATTAATTTCTGCAATTTAACGTCTGTGATTTAATGACTCATTGAATGGCTTATAAGTTTTGTTGTTATATCTGACAAGTTCTACTTATGCGGAATTCCATCGACCTCTGTCTGAACGAAGTGGATAATGAGTAACACCCACAAAGCAAAATCGGAAGAACCCAGGATCTCAGTGTAGGAATCTTTGAAGATGCCCGCAGACAGTAATGTTACCTTGCATCATCTAGAGAGGGCCCAAGTGCTATGCAAATGCAGGGGTGGGCTCCCACGTATGGATGTGGAATCTGGGGCATCCAGAAAGATGAGATATGGGCGCAGAATGGCACTATTAGACAAAGAAAGGCACTTAGGTCATGGAAGAGGAGAGGGAAACATTGGGGCAGTACAGGGGTAAACTTAATCAGCATATGAATAGATTTTACATATATAACATTTGAACATATATTTACATAGATATATATTACCTCTATATCCAATATATACAGTATATAGTACATATATAGACTATATATTACTATATATAATACACATAGTCTGTACTTACTATATACTATATACAGTTTATATTGTACATGGTATATACATACAGTGTATACATAGTATGTGTTTATATATAGCATATATAAATACATTTTATACACATACTTATGTACTTTACAAATGATATACCATCTATATTACAATCTATTAAGATAATATGTAGCATAATATAGTATATATTATATATAACAGTAGTATAATATACATACTGTATATAATATATACTATAATATATAAAAATATAGTATAAAATATATAATACCTAAAATAATAATGGAATATATAATAATATATAATATAGTTTATATTACATGTATAGTAAATATAGCAGTATGCTATTTATAATATATAGATAGTACATTGTGTATTTATAGCATACAATACTAGATACATACTATCATATTTACAGTGTATATATAGGATATATATGACATACACATTATATTATAAAGATAGTATAGTGCATATAGTATATACATACAATACTGTAATATGTAGTATATAGTATTTTTGTACTATACTGTATAGCCCTGCATATATGAGATATATAATATAGTTTACAAATTATATATACTAACACTATACTATATACTACATGCTATGTGTACATAAGTACTATACATGTGATAGATAGTATATGGGGAGTATACTGCTACCTGTATACTATATATACTATTTATTCAATACACAGTATACTCTGTACACTATGCATATAATATATACTATGTGCTGTATTATATATTGTTATATATTGTACTATTTTATATCATGTATTATAGTTTTATATTACATTGTATATATGTTGTATGGTACATGTTATATATTTATATATTAGATATAAATATAATTAAACCCGCTCTTCTCTATAAGTGATAACCATAACAGCAATGTTAGAAGACTTCTGAGATTGCCTCTTTCAAGTCTATTTTGCACAAGCTCACTGCTGTAGGAAAGAAAAATATGACTCAAAATTCTCATATTTATTCTTACATTACTTAGTTTTACATGTATTAACGTTTTGAGAGAGAGAGAGTGAGAGAGAATGTGTGTGTGTGTGTGTGTGTGTGTGTGTGTGTGTATGTGCACTGGTCCTTAGGTTCAAACTCCAGGCCTGGGCACTCTCCTTAAACATTTTCTCTAAAGGCTAGTTCTCAGTCACTTGAACTATAACTCCACTTTCAGCTATTAGTGGTTAATTGGAAAGGCTCATGACTCTCCTTCCCTTGGCTGTATTCTAACTGTGATCCTACATCTCAACCTCTTGAGTACCTAGGATTAGAGGTGTGAACCACAAGCACCTGTCAACTTCCCCAACTTAAAAAAAAATTATTTGGGGCTGGAGATATGGCCTAGTGGCAAGAGAGCTTGCCTCGTATACATGAGGCCCTGGGTTCAATTCCCCAGCACCACATATACTGAAAACGGCCAGAAGTGGCGCTGCGGCTCAAGTGGCAGAGTGCTAGCCTTGTGCAAAAGGAAGCCAGGGATAGTCCTCAGGCCCTGAGTCTAAGGCCCAGGACTGTCCAAAAAAAAAATTATTTGTATAATTTCTTAATTATCTTTAAGTAATCATATAAAGGTTTTAAATTCAACATGTCAGTTTATGAATACAAGGCATCCTGAACAATGTCACCCCTTCCATCATTCTCCCCATCTCTCCCAACCCCACCCCTGGCTTATATAGCATTGTGTGTGTGTGTGTGTGTGTGTGTGTGTGTGTGTGTGTGTGTGTGTGTAATTTATTGAACCATGTTTCTTTTCCTTCAGAGACGCTTCAGTTATTGTTTTGTTTCATAAATACAGTACATTTAAAACATTCTTCATGTACTGTTGAATATTTGCTTCCATGTTTTGGGACAGAGTTTTGGGCTGAGAAGATTGAGAAAACCAAGTATATAATTCCACTAAACCAATATGTAAGTTCCCTCCGTAGGGCAGTTGGACCTTCCAGTATTCCATCCGTTAAATTTTTTTGGAAGGGCTCTGCACATGTGCAAATTGCCACCCCATATATTAAGCATATGGCTGAGATGCAATCTGTGTGCATGAGGCCATAAGTAGGAGCTTATTGCCCAGGCCAAGGGCACAAGGTGTTCCACTGCACACATGCCTCAGTTTCCTTAGAACTGACCTACAAGTGTTGTAACTGACCACACAAATGAGGTGGCACAGGAGGAGCCAAGGCTTGGGAGAGTTGAACAGGTGCCTGCATTCTTTCTGTGGATGTGGCAGTATTAACATTTAGATTAATTTCTCATGGCATTGGTGTTATTGGATTTCTCTTCTCTTGCCTACTCTATAACCATGGTAACTACTGAGGTCTCCAGTGAACCTCAGAAGTAGAAAGGATGTTTGCAGAGGAGGACTACATGCATTCTATCTATCCTCAACACTCCTGCACAGACCCATTTTCTGTTCAGAATAGAAATGCATTTGTAAAGGTGTTAGCCTTGACATTCCCAGGACCTTGAAATAGCATTATATTCCTCCAGGTCTCTAAATGGAGCAACATCTTGGCTAGGTCAGAGATAGAACCACAATGATACATATGAGACCAAGTTTTGTCCTCTCTCTCTCTCTCACTCTCTTTCTCTCTCCCTCTCCCTCTCTCCTTTCTCCCCTTCCTTCCTTCCTTCCTTCCTTCCTCATTCCTTCCTTCTTTCCTTTTTTCCTTCTTCCCTCCCTCCATCTTTCCTTTTCTTTTGTGCCAGTACTGGATGAAAACAGCCATCTCAGAAGCCCCGTGGATACAGTCAGGTACAGCAACATGAGTTTCTTGTCAGCAAGGGCTGACAGAACCACCTCTCCCATGGGAGAGGGAGAAATGATGCTTTTGTTTATGTAGGGGGCGATTTCCTAACCTAGTGGAGCTAAGGTCCAGGGATTCATGTGGGGCATGGGAACGGGGGATTTTGTTGCAGTGGGTTAAGATTTGTGGCAGCTGCCTGGATAGTAGATAAGGGAGCCTGCTGTTTGCAATTGTGGCAGTGACTGACCAAATGGAATGTTACTTCAAGGTGAGAGGATGGGAGGCACTGGGGATCAGCCGCCTGCTGCAAAAGAACACTTGGTGGGCAAATGGGAGGAAAGGTCCATGCCAGGCTAACACTGCCGATTGAATTCAGGGCCTGGCCACTGTCCCCTAGTGTTTTTCGCTCAAAGCTGGCACTTTCCCACTTGTTCCCCAGCTCTGTTTTAGCTTTTTGCTGAATGGCAAATCAGAATCTCATTGACTTACTATGTGGGCTAGCTTCAAACTAGTATCCTTATGATGTAGGTTATGGCCGGAAGCCTTGAAGAAGTAACACCTTTTTGTACCCCAAGGAAAAAAAGCCTGACCCCAGAACTGTTGTTTGCTCAAGCAGGTTTAGCAAAAAGCTATTTGCTCAGCAGCTTCTTAAAAACAAAAGTCCCCCAAAATGTTCCAGCCTCCCAGTATTTAGGGGAGTAAGTCTACATTTACGGCTCTGTTTTGCTTCTGTATATGCTTTTAAAACAAAGCATTGCTTGCCAGAAAGGATGTGAAATTTGTCTTTAAAAGACTTAACTCTGAGGTGCTTTGGGATGCACAATTTGGGAAGTCTATGTGCAGCCGCAGGCCTGTGAAGGCAACAATAGACTCCTATGATGTGGCTTATTAACTGTGGCATCCTCTGTTTTCTTGCTGATTAAGTTACAGCTCAGAGAGCTCAGCCTCCTGAGTAGCTAAGATTACAGGTGGGAGCCACATATGGGATGTGGCCTACAAGGCCTACAAAGCCTTGGCACACCCCACTGAGACACGGGGTCACACAGACAGATGAATGGACAGATAGGATGTGGCCTACTGTGCATTTGCAAACCCCACTGACCCTACCATGGCTGTGACACACATGGACGGGTGGATAGAGGGATGGGCTGTGGCCTACAAAGGCTTGGCACACAACACTGGGGCATGGGCATGCATGTGCAGATGGAGATACAGATGGGCTGTGGTCTACAAGGCATAGGAAATTGGCACACCCCGCCAAATCACTTATGCCCATGGAGAGATGGACAAAAAGACGGGATGTGGTCTACACAGTGCATGAAGCCTTGGTACACAACACTGAGACTCAGACACGTGCAGGGGGACAATCAGACCCCATGACAGTGGCCTACAGAGCCTTGGCACGTCCCATGGAGAGACAGAGACGTGAGCACAGATGGACGGATGCCATGACCATGGCCTACATGAGCCCCTGTGGCTCTGGCCTGTGCACATGGGTCCTTGCAGCTGTCTCAGCCCCAAATGGATTTTCCTGCCCTCAGTGTACATCTGGCTGCACCTCAGGAGGAGCACTGTGGACCGAGTCCAGCTGGCATGTTCAGTGTACATGGAGGTGGAGTCCATCAGGGAGGAGGGGGAGGGTTCGTGGGTGGTAATCGACAAAGAGGAGGATGAGAGTGATGGCATCCATGTTTTGGGCAAGGGGGAGGTCGTGAAGATGTGGTGTCATGTGGTGGTGGCAGGGGGCAAGGGGCATGCGATTGTGGTGTGGATGCTGCCCAATGGGCGCTTGGTGATAGGCTTGAGTGGCAGAAGCCTAGACTGGGGGGCCCAGACAGTGGAGGTACAGATAGTGGAGGACGAGACCAAGGAGACCATAGAGGCTGAGACCAGGGAGACCATGGAGGCCCAGGCCACAGAGGTTCAGACAGTGGAGGCCTAGACACTAAAGCCCAGACAGTGGAGGCCAAGATATTGGAAGCTGAGACCAAGGAGACCATGGAGGCTGAGCCCACAGAGGCCCAGACATTGGAAGCCAAGACCGTGGAGACCATGGAGGTTGAGACCAAGGAGACAATGGAGACCGAGACCAGAGAGGCCCAGACCATGGAGGCCCAGAAAGTGGAGGTCGAGACTATGAAGGCCAAAACCATGGAGGTGTGGACCATGGAGGCCAAAACCAAGGAGACCATGGAGGCTGAGACCATGAAGGCCCAGACAGCGGGGGCCAAGACCAGGGATACCATGGAGGCCAAGACCAAGTCGACTACAGAGGCCCAGCCTTGGAGGCCCAGACCATGGAGGTCCAGACAGTGGAGGCAGAGACTTTGAAGGCCAAAACCATGGAGGCCCAGACCATGGAGGCCGGAGCCACAAACACCAATACCATGAAGGCTGAGACCATGGAGAGCGAGATCTTGAAGGCCGAGACCTAAAAGGTCAAGACCATGGAGGCCCAGAAAGTTGAGGCCAAGGCCATGGAGGCCGAGACCTTGGAAGCCCAGGCAGTGAAGGTTGAGATCACAAAGCCCACAAACACCAAGACCATGGAGGCCGAGACCACGAAGTCTGAGACCACAGAGGCACAGACATTGGAGGCCCAAACCTTGGAGGCCCAGACCTTGCAGGCCCACACAGTGGAGGCCCAGCTCTTGGAGACCCACACAATGGAGGCCCAGGCCATGGAAGCCTCGCCCTTGGAGGCCCAGGCAACAGAAGTCCAGGCCATGGAGTCTGTGTGGCACTCTGTGACGGAGGCCAGCACCTCCACCTCCATGCCACGCACCCCTCAGAATTGGGCTGGTTTCACTGTGTGACCCGCACAGGGTCAGCCACAGCACGCCGTGCCCACTGCCTCCTTGTCCTCCCTCAACCCCAACTGAAGGCCCAAGTGAAGGCCCAGATGGGGGAGGCCCGGATGGTGGAGGCCAGGTTCACCTTATGCCTGCCCTGTGTGGCCCGGCTGACCCAGTCCCCCACGTGGCATTGATCCTTTGGAATGGCCACATCCTGGCCACCATGGCCAACACTTCCCATGCTTCAGTTGGACCAGATGGGACCCTGACCATTGAGGATATCCGCGCTGGGAATGGAGGGTGCTATGCGAGCTTGAGCGCCAAAGGTGTGGGCCAGGCCCAGCGTGACATGGAGGTCGCCGTGGAGGCCCACCAAGTGAAGGCCTAGGGCAGAGGATCGAGGGTGGAGGCTTGGGATGGAAAAGTGGATGCCCAGGCTGAAGGATTGAGGGTGAAGGCCCACAGAAGGGATGCCTTGGGTGGAGGATCCAGGCTGGATGCCCGGGACAGAGAAGGATTGAGAGTAGAGGCATGGGGTGGAAAGATGGAGGCCCAGAACAGAGAATGATCAGAGGTAGAGGCCCACAGAATGGAGGCCCAGAACAGAGGTTCGAGGGTGGAGGCCTGGGATGGAGGAGGACCGAGGGTAGAGGCCCAGGATGGAAAAGTGGAGGCCCAGGAAGGAGGAGGGTTGAGGCTCGAGGCCCAGAATGGAAAAGTGGAGACTCGGGATGGAGGAGGATCGAGGGTGGAGGCCCACAGAATGGATGCCCAGAACACAGGATCAATGGTGGAGGCCCCAGACAGAGGAGGATTGAGGGTGGAGGCCTGAAGAATGGAGGTCTGGAATGGAGGATCAAGGTTGGAGGCCTAGGATGGAGGAAGATTGAGGTTGGAGGCTTGTGATGGAAAAGTGGAGGCCTGGGTCAGAGAATGATCAAGGGTGGAGGCCCACAGAATGGGGACCCAGAACAGAGGATCGAGGGTGGAGACCTGGGGCTTTGACCGAGGGTGGTGGCCCAGAGGAACTGAGGCCATCGTGGGTTTGAGGCCTGGGGGCTTGGGCCTGAGTGGTGCGCCGACATTCTGGCCCCGGTGAGAGGCTGCCACTTGGGCTCCACCACCTCAGCCTCCACCACTCTGGCCTCCACCCCTATGGCATCCACCACCCCATTGCCATTGGCCTTTGAGGAGGAGGATGGGTCATCTGACTCAGTTTCCGCTGTGGGAGGCCCAGGAAATGAGTCCCCACAGGTGCCCCTGGGAATGGCCTCCACATCTGGGGACCCCAATTCCATGGCCTAAACTCCTCCAGCCTCCATTCCCCCATCTGACTCTACAATTCCAGCCTCCACATCTGGGGCCTCCATGCCTCTGGCCGCCATACCTCTGGCTTCCATTTCCTCTGCCTCCATTCCCCTGGCCTTCACATCTGGGTCTCCATTCCCCCAGACTCATTGTCTCCAGCCTCGACCTCTCAAACTTCCATTCTTCTGGCCTCCACGCCTGCAGCCTCCATGGCCTTGCTTTCCTGGTCTTCCCTGCACGACCCCACCCCCGGCAGTCCCCTGCCTCAGTTTCCCTACACTCGTGGCCCAGCCCCTGGCTGCTGTGACTGTGTCTAAGGACGCCAACGTCACCCTGCCCTGCACAGCTGCTGGACACACCTTGCCTCACATGAAATGGACCAGGCTACACACAGTGGGTGCCTCAGTTTACACCCTTTTCCCTCCCTTCCCTTCCGGGAAAGGTGGAAAGGAGGGAGGTCAGAGGGCACGGGGAGGGAGGTGGACAGGGGAATGGGGGGAGTGTCCCTGGCTCTACTGGCTGGCTCTCTCTCTCTTCCTGATGGGTTTGTCCTGTCCATTGTCTGTCTCCCTGTCTGTCTTTCTGTCTGTGTGTGTGTCTCCTTGTCTCTAAGTCTGTCTGATTTGTCTCCCTGTCTATCTCTGTGTCTGTCTGTCTCCCTGTCTGCCTATCTGTCTTTCTGTTTGTGTGTCTGTCTCCCTGTCTCTGTGTCCATCCAATCTATCTCTGTGTGTGTGTCTTTCTCCGTGTGTGTGTGTATGTGTGTCTGTCTGTCTTGCCTGTGTCCCTATGTCTTTCTGTCAGACAGTCCATCAGTCTGTCTGTCTCTTTGTCTGTCTCCCTGTGTCTATTTGTCTCGGTGTCTGTCTGTCTGCATGAGTCTCTGTCAGTCTGGTGATCAATTTGTCTGTCTGTCTGTCTGTCTGCCTATCTGTCATCTGTGTCTCTGTCTGTCCATCTGTGTATCTGTCCGTCTGCCTCCCTGTGTCTCTGTCTATCCATTGATTGATATGTCTGTCTGTCTTTGTCTGTCTCTTGGTCTGTGTGTCTGCCTGTGTCTCTGTGTTTGACAGTGAGTTCATTTGTCGGTCCATCTGTGTATCTGTCCATTTGTGTCTGTCTGTCTGCCTCCCTGTCTCTCTGTCTATCCCACAATTGATCTGCCTGTCTGCCTGTCTTTCTGTATGCGTGTGTCTGCTTTTGTCTCTGACTCTGTGTTGGTCTGTCTGAATCTCAGCCACTGTGTTTGGCTGTGTCTCTCTGTCTTTCTGTCTGTCAGTCAGGCTGTCTGTCTGAGGGCCAATCTGTCCATGTGCCTGTCTATATTGAGGTCTATCTGTCTGTCCCTCTGCGTCTCTGTGCCCTACTGTCTGCCGGTCTGTCGGTCTGTCTGTTTGTATCTGTCTGTCCAGCTGTGTGTCAGTCTGTCTGTATGTCTCTGGGTCTGCCTATCAATATCTATATCTTTCTGTCTCACTGTCTATCCAATGATTGATCTGTGTGTCTGTCTGTGTCTCTGTCTGATGATCTGTCTGTCTGTCTCTATATCGCTCCATGTATCTCTGTCAGCCTGAAGATTGATCTGTTTGTCTGCCTGTCTGTGTATCCATTATCTGGACTTTTGTGTCTGTCATCTGTATGTCTGTCTCAGTGTCTGATAGTCTGTCTATCTCTGGATCTATCTGTCTGACTGTCTATGGGTCTGTCTGTGTCTCTGTCTGATGATGGATCTGTCTGTGTGCCTCTGTGTCTGTCTCTGTGTCTGTGTCTGTCTGTCTGTGTCTCTGTGCCCTTCTGTCTGTCATTCAGTCAGTCAGTCGGTCTGTCTGTGTGTTTGTCTGTCCGAGCATGTGTCTATCTATCTGTCTGTCTCTCTGTCTGTGTCTGCATCTGTCTCTGTCTCTGTGTCTGTCTATCTGAATATCGCTTGTTCTATCTGTCCATGTCTGTGTGTCTGTGTTTTTCTGTGTGTCTGTGTCTCTGTTGGTCTGTGGACGGATGGACGTGTGGACACCCAATGCATGTGTGTCCGTCCCTCCGTCCATCCTCCCGTTCGTCTGTCCATACACACCCCCCCCCCCACTGCATGCAAGGTGCTGACCCCTCATGCCTGCTCCCTGTGCCTCTCCATCCTCCCTGATGGCTCCCTCGTCCTGCATGGGGCCTGAGCCCAGGATGCCAGCGACTATAAGTGCATGGCCACCAACCACCACAGCCAGGCCTGGGCCCATGCTGCCCTGGGCCCATCTGGGGACACAGTGGTGGATGACATCAAGGACACCACCATAGACACCATGGACACCACAGACACCACCATAGACACGGTAGACGGCATAGACATGACCATGCATGCTGCTGGTGTCATAGACAATGCCATAGACACCATAGATGCCATAGATACCACTGTGGACGACGTGGACACCATCAACACCACTGTGGACACTGTGGATGCCATAGACATGAACGTGGATGCCACCACACACAACATGGATGCCACCAAGGATGCCGTAGGAGTCACAGATGATGCCGAGGACACCACGGATGCTGTGGATGCGACCATGGACCCCATGGAAGCTGTGTCACAGACATCAGCATGGATGCTGTAGGTGTCACAGACAATGCCATGGACACCTTAGTAAACACCATGGACACCTTAGACATGACCATGGATGCTATAGGAGTCACAGATGATGCCAAGGACACCATAGACACCAGTATGGATTCTTTGGACACCATAGGTGTCACAGATGTGACTGTGGATGTCACTGCACATAACATGGAGGCCACGAAGGACACTGTAGGAGTCACAGACGATGCCGAGGATGCCAGAGGTGCTGGGAACACCACCATGGGCCTCATGGAAGCTGTGGGTGTCACAGGTAACACTGTGAACACCTTAGACATGACTATAGTTACCGTATGAGTCACAGACGATGCCCAGGATGCGTGGTCACCACGATCGACACAGTGTCACAGTGGATTCCGTGGACACTAGGGATGCTGTGGATGCCATAGACACCACCATGAATGCTGTGGAGGCCGTGGGTTTCACAGACCCCAACAGCGCTCCCATCTCTGGCCCTGCATGGCTGTGGTGTGAGGTAATGGTGGCAGCAGTGGACATGGTCATGTTGGAGCGCTGCGTATCCCGGTGCTTCCCATTCCCCCTTGTTCCTGTGTGGTGGATGATTCTGAACAGCTGCATGTGGCACTGGGCCCCGCTGGCCAACAGGCGCTTCCAGCTGCACGTCAACCACAGCTTGAGCATCATGCTTGTCACCCCTGTGGACCATGGGGTCTACTGGTGAGTGGCCGAGGCTGGCGTGGGGCTGGAGGACTGGCTACAGGTCACCTGACTACCACCCGTGATCCACACAGCCAGGGCAGAGACAGTGGCAGCCACTGCTGGGCTGGGTCTGAACATCCATTGCTCCACATGGGCCATGGCCCTATGAGCGATCATCCAGTGGGTCCTCCCCAACAGATCCCACCTGAGTGCTCCCAGATGTCAATAGCTGGAGACATCCTTGTCTTCCCCAATCGCACGCTATCTGTGCGGTGGCTTCCATGAACGATGCGGGGCAATATGAGTGCGTGGCTGCCAACACCATGGGCATGGCCCGCAGGATGGTCACAGTGGATGTCAGGACCCAGCCCCACGCGGAACAGCCCAGGGTGCAGGCCGGGCACATGGCACATATGTGTGTCACACACAGGGCAAACCTGAGGCTGTACTGCCACGCGTGGGGTGACCCAATACCAGGGGTGATGTGAAGGATTCCAGACAAATGCATCCTGGAGGGAAGGTGAGGAGATCAGAAGTGGGGTGGGGTGGCAGAAATGGAGGGATGTGTCCATCCACCCTCCCACCCATCCAATGACTCACCCATCCATTGACCCATCCACCCACCCACCCATCCACCCACCCAACCACCTAACCACTCAACCCTCCAACCATCCATCCATCCACCCACCCATCCATGATCTAACTATCCATCCACCCACCCACCCACCCAGCCATCCACCCATCCACCCACCCATCCATCCATCAAACCATCCACACATCCATCCACCCACCGAACCATCCATCCACCCATCCACCCACCGACCCATCCATCCACCATCCACACATCCATCCACCCACCCACCCACCCATCCACCCCTCCACCCACCCATCCATCCATTCATCTGACCCTCCTGTGTTGGGGGCTGTCCTTCCCCCCCAGCCCTGGGACAATGGGAAGGAGACCCTCCCACCTTCCGGCCTCAACAGGAAGAGAAAGCCTCCGCCCCTTGGGAGGTGAACACTTGCGTGCCACCATGATGGGGTTGTCCCGCCCACAAAGGAAGTTTCGTGATGTCACTTGATGGACATGGTCCTTAGCCTATGACTGGCCCTTTGGCCAGCCCCCTTTCTTTCCCGCCATTACTTCTATATAAGTGCCTTTCCATATTAAAGTCTTTGAGACGCTTCCCACCACCGCAGCGTGTCCCTGATGCCTTCCTTTTCGCCTCCACCCTTGGTAACATGTGAGGGGACTGGGGGGAGGGGAGGCTTCAGCAACCTTTCCTCAGCTTAGCACTTGCCCATGTGAGCACGCCTTTGGCCTTCCGCTGGCGGAGGGCCATGCCGAGTGCTCTTTCATAGATTTTGTGGTTACCATTCTCCCCGTGGGGGGAGAAAGGGGTCGTTCAGACCCCAACACTCCTGCCCTCCCTCCCCCTCTCAATCCCTATGGCCACATCCATGCCTTCCACAATAGCAGTCTGGTAGTGTGCGAGGTGACTGCACAGGATGCTGACGACTACCTGTGCATGGCCCAAAAGGCCGTGGGCGATGACTACAAGGTGCTGTGCGTGGATGTGGTCATGGCGGCTCCCAGGATCTGCCACCCTGACCCCCTGCACCCCCATCACCTTCCTCCTTCTCACACTCCTCATCACCATCCACCTCTCCCCATCTGTGTGGCCCCCAGTGGCCTCCTCCGCGTAGACTGTGTGGCCAGCAGCCTCCTGATCCCCGAGGTTTCCTGGCATCTCCCCGACAGTACCTGGGTGGCCCCCAGGGTGTGGGTCAGGAGTCTGGGGTCCAGGGCCGCCATGATGCCCAATGGGACATTGGTGGTGATGGGTGTGGGGTATGGGGAGGCCAGTGAGTACGCCTGCCAGGCGTGCAGCTGGGCCGGGTGGGATGAGCTGCATGTGCTTCTCCTCTTCCTCTCCATCATCACCACCATCTTCACCATCATCATCATCATCATCTCCATCATCTTCATCATCATCACCATCATCTTCATCGTCTTCCTCCTCCTCATCATCATCACTATCTTCATCCTCTTCATTATCGTCTCGACCATCATCATCATCTTCTTCATCACCATCGTCGTCTTCATCATCTTCTTCATCACCACCATTTTCATCATCACCGTATTCAACATCCTTTCCTTCATCATCATTTCCTTCATCACCATCGTCATGATCATCGTCATCATCATTTCCTTCATCGTCATCATCTTCTTCATCATTGTCATCATCATCATTTCCTTCATCATCATCACCATCATCATCATCATCATTTCCTTCATCATCATCACCATCATCATCATCATCATCATCACCATCATCATTTTCTTCATCACAATCATCATCATTTCCTTCATCATCATCATCATTTCCTTCATCACTTCCTTCATCATCATCTTCTCCATCATCTTCTTTCCTTCATCCTCCTCATCTTCTTCATTATCATCATCATCATCATCATCATCATCATCATCATCATTTTATCCTCCTCCTCTCCTCCTCCTTCCCCCCACCCCACCCACCATCCACATCCGCTACAGTGACCCCGTCACCCTGCGCTGCCCCTTACTCTGCTCGTTCTCCTCTACCTCCCCCTTGTCCTCCTCCTCTCTATCCCCATCCCCCATCACCTGTCTGATGCTGACCTGCCACCTGATGCCCTGCCCGTCCTCCCTGTCCTTCTCCAAGTACTCCATCCACCCCGACGGCCGTCTGCCCATCCTCCACATCCAGCGCACCAATGGTGGCTGCTACACCTGCCTGGTGGCCAGGGAAAGGCATGCCATGGTGGATGTCCAGGTGCTGCTGGTTCCTCCCCATATCCTGGATGGAGGGATTGAGGCCACCATGGTGGTGATGGACAAGGTCCAGGCACATGGAGAGACCAACATGGTAGTGATGGAGAAGGCCCAGGCCCTTGGAAAGACCAACATGGTGGTAGTAGAGAAGGCCCAGGGCCATGGAGAGACCAACATGGGGGTCATGGATAAAGCCCAGGCCCTTGGTGAGACCAGCATGGCGGTGATGGACATGGCCCAGGCCCATGGAGAGATGGAGATGGCCCTGGTGGTGGAGGCCCAGGCGCCACAGGGCGAGGGCCGCAGCCTGTTGCTGCACTGTCCTACGGTTGGGTGGCCCCGTTCCTGCATCCTGTGGCTGATGACGAGGCAGCTGGTGCTGCCCGCCGGGTACCGGGTACCTGGGCTGCCGGGTGTTGGTGCACGTGGATGACAGTCTGGAGCTTCAGGGCCTGCAGGCCAGCGAGGAGGCTGGGGAGGTGTGCCTGGCCTGCAATCTGGCCAGGGTGGCGCACAGGCCAGTCAGGGTGTGGGTGGTGGACGCCATGCCTCCGGGAATCCCTGGTTCTTGGGGTCACCCTGCGATTCCCCACAAGATGCACCCCACAGTGTGCAACCCTGTTGCAAGACGCCGGAGATTTCCTGCAAGATTTCCCTGCCGGTGGTCACCACGGGTTTCCTCACAAGATACACCTCATCAACTCTGGCATTACTGCTGCAAGACACCCAGAGATTTCCTGTAGGATGCACCCCATCAATCCAGCCATCCCTGCTGGGAGACACCCAGAGATTTCCCGCAGAATGCAACCCATCGACTCAGGCGTCCCTGGCTCTGGGGGTCACCCTCGGATTCCCCACAAGATACACCCCACAATGGGCATCCCTACTGCAGGTCACCCTGAGATTTTCTGCAGGATGCACCCCATCAACCCGGACATCTCTTGTTGTGGGGGTCACCCCGGGATTCCCTCAGATGCACCCCACTTCCATCCTCATCCATGAAGGCCAGATATTCTTCCTGCTCTGCCTGGCTGCCACATCTCCAGGCTCCCTGTCCTCGTCCTCGTCCTCCTACTCCCTCATCTCCTTATCCTCCTCCCTGTCATCCCCATCCTCCTCTTCCCTGTCTTCCTCCTTCTCCTCCCTGTCCTCCTTCTACTCTTCCTTCTCCTCTTCCTCCTCCTCCTCCCCATACTCCTCCTACTTCTACCCATCCTTCTCTCCGTCCCCCTCCTCCTTATCTTCCTCTTCCTACCCATTCTCCTCCTCATCCTCCACCTCCACCCCATCCTCCTCCCGATCCTTCCCATTCTCCTCCTCCTCCTCCTCCCCAACCTCCTCCTCTGCTGCCTAATCCTCCCCATCTTCCCTGTCTTCCTCCTCAGTCTTCTGGCTGCTCCCCGACTGCAGAGTCCTGCGTGGTCCCCAGTGCTGGGACCACTTAGCTGTCTCACCCAATGGCTCCCTGGGAGGCATTGCCTGGCAACGTGATGGGACCCAGATGTCCTCAGCAGCCTCCAGCTCTGCTAAGCAGGATGCTATTGCCTGACAACTGCCAGAGGGGACTGGGATGTCCCCAGCCCTCCATCACCATGGCAACCACCTGCACATCCTACAGGGGGGAGGGGGCACGCTGAGGGAAGGTAAAACAATCAAATTAATAATAATAAAACGAATAAAATGATAATAATGAAATAAATAAGAATAAAATGACAATAATGAAATAAATACGACTAAAAACAATAATGGAATAATAATGATAAAATAGATAATAATAATAAAATAAAAATGAAATAAATAAAAATTGATAATACTAATAATGAAATAAATAAAAATTAAAAACAGCCCAGGAACTTTCTACAAGTCACGTTCCAAACTTTTGAGGCAGATATTATTATTTATTATCATAATCATTATTATCTTTCTTGATTATTACATTCTTGATTATTATTTTATCATTATCATTATTAAATATTATTATTTTATCTATTGCTCTTTCCAAACGGACCATGAGACCAGAGGAAAATGGTCTCCCCGTCTCATTAAAATTAAATAATAAATAAATAAACAAAATATAAAGAAATGAATAGTGCTTCTTTTCTTTTCTTTCCTCTTATTTATTCTGCTTTCCTCACAAAACCTTCCAGGGCCAGGGGAACATCATTCATAAAGGTCTGTATTTTGGTGTAATCATATATACACACATATACTATATATGTAATATATGCATAATATATATGTACATAATATATATTATATAATATGTTATATATTATTACATAATATAATGTATTATGAGATGACATTATAATGGGTTCTATGACTGTCTTCTACATTCATTCATGGATACATGCACATTGATAAGTTACTCATTTATTATGGTACGTAAAAGAATGTAGTAATACTGTCACAAAGTGTATAATGTGCATTCTGTATTGTTATTAATTAATGTTGCATATAATATAACATGAAATTTTATTATACTATTCTTTGACACACAATTATACAGAAAAATGATGTGGAATGTAATAAGAGTACATTATGTGATATATGATAATTCTATAATAGCATATGATAGTATTGTATTATGTATGTGATATTAATGTAGTATTTCAGAATAATTAATATGATATATACTATTAAATAATACAATATTATGATACAATGTATAATAATGTATCAAATTGGAATAATATTACAATAATATATTCTATGACACACCATAATAGAATAATATATTGTATTATATATACTAATGTATCACATCATGTATAATATTACAATAATATATTCTATTATACATCATATGATATTATATAGTACTAGTATGTATAACAATGTATCATATTACATATATTGCAATGATATATCCTATTATACATCATAATATAATATATTGTACTATTATATTCTATATAATATCATTACATTACATAATAACATTATGCGACATAATAACATTATGCGACATATTAATAGTATAGTATAATATCTTATATATAATATTATAGGACATATCCTATGTTCCGTAGTTTATATATTATATGACTATATGATGTAGATCACATTAAATATTAGGATTGATCCATTGTCATTATATATAATATAATGCCCCAGGCAGGCCGCTTCTGGTGGGTATCTAGGATATGGAACTTGTCCTGCTCCCAGCCATGTCACTCTTGTGAGTCTCCAGGCAACACGTCCCCAGTCAGGGTCACCAGTGTAGGCCTCTTCCGCTTGGTATCCAGGAGACAGGCTATGTCCCGCCTACCCCCCCCCCCCACCAATGACTGCCACTTCGCGCAGTTTCCAGGCAAAAGGCTTAGTCCTGCACCAATGACTGTCACTTTCACTTGGTATCCAGGCGACGGGCTTCATCCCATCCCCCAAGTTTGGCCACTCCCCCTGGTATCTCCTCCCTGCTTCCCAGTGAACCTAACAAGCAGCTCTCCCCCTGCTGTCACTTCCAGTGAGCACCTCGTTCTTTACTGATTGGTTCACAAAAGGACCAGCCCCACCTCTAGGCATGTCTGTCACTTTCCATTGGCCCACAGCCTGACTGTCCTTAGCACAAGCCCCCTGGTCCCACCCCTTTGTTCCAGGTCGCCTCTGAATGGTCAGCCTGGGATTAGGCCCAGCTCCTTCCACCCAGTGCTGCAAGTCACTACTGACTGGTCCATGTGGGGAGTCTGGCCCTGCCCACCACCTAAGCCACGCCCCCAGGAGACTCTACCTCAGGGCCGAGGTGAGTATGTCACAATCTATGGGTGATGGATTCTCCCATAGTTCCCTGCGTGATACAAGGTAAATCCAGTCCACATATCATAGAAATGGGATGTAATGTCACATATCAAAAAGAATATAATAGATAACTTGTGACAATATATCATATAAAAATTATTTAATGTAATTGTGATGTAATATAATATATCATGCATAATATATTAGATAACATGTAATAATTTATAATATAAAATTATATAATGTAATTGTAACGTAATGTAATATATCACACATAATATAATAGATAACTAGTGATAATATATAATATGGAATATGTAATAATCTACTATATCCTATATACTATAAATGTGATATGACATAATGTATAATGCTTAATGTAATATCTAACATGCAATAATATTTAACATAATATATAGTATATTATATATTACATAATATATATTAGACAAATGTGACATAATATAATATAATACATAAGGCTATGTGTATTGTAATATATACTTTCTAATTATATAATATAAATGTGGAATAATACAACAAATAATATAACATGTAATTTGCTATAACATCTTATATATTATATAAAATGTATATAATGTAATATATAATGCATTGGGTAATGTATATTATGTAATTTATAATATCATACTGTGCAATATATAGCATATAAATGTAACATAATATATACTCTACAATGTAATACATAATTTGTAAATATAAATGTAGTATCCTGTAACTTTATATAATGTGTAATAGATAACATGATATGTATTTTGTAATAATACACTACATACTATAAAATGCAAACCCATGTTATCACATGTAATATCACATAGAACATTATATAAATATGATAGAAAATATACACCGATGTTAATCCAGTCTCTCTATATAACACAGACATGATGTATAATACAGGTATTACATATAATACAAATATGATATATAATACAATTATGATATGTGATATATTACTATATATATTTGTATATCATATTACATATTATAGGATATAGAATAACAAAGTTATAGAAATGACAGGCGTGGCTTGTAATTCTGTAAGTGCAGTTATATTAATAATTACAGATATCATATAGACAGTTATATATAATCTACAATTGTATTAATAATGTTTATAGTCATAAGTAATTGTATTCATCACATATAGTTATATATAATTGTACTAATATGTATAGTACAGTATATATAAAAATAAATATAACTATATTAGTAATATACAATATAATATATAATAATATAATAATATACAACTATAATAATACATAACATATGCATTATATAATGATAGTATATAATTACAATAATAACATATAATTTATAGTTCTAATAACTATATTAATAAAATAGTTACATATATTGTACTTGTAATACATAATAGTTACGGATAAAAATAAGTATAATTATATAACATATATAGTTATGTATAATTGTATTAATAGTGATAGTTATATATAATTATATTAATAATATATAGCTATATTAATTACATGTAGTTATATATAATTGTAGTAATATGTATAATACAGTTATGTATAAAGTAAATATAACTATATTAGTAGTATATAACATAATATATAATAATATTAATAACAATATACAACTATATTAATATTATATAATATATGCATCATATAATTATAGTATATAATTACAATAATAACATATAATTTATAGTTTTAATAACTATGATATTAAAAATATAGTTACATATAATTGTATTAATAATATATAATACTTACATATAAAAACTAGTATAATCATATTAACAATATATAGTTGTATATAATTTTATTATTAATGTACAGTTATATATAATTATATTAATAATACATAGCTATATTAATCATATGTGTAATATATTATCATAGTATTTAAATATACATGTGTAATTACATTAACAATGACATATAATATATAGAATCATACATATAATTGTATTCATAGTATATATGTTGATATATAATTGTATTAATAATCTATATAATAGTTATACATAAAATACATATAACGGTTAATTATATAATACTATATAATACAATTGTATAAATAATAATATGTAATTATAGTGAATAATAATATATAATATCTATAGTATATAGGGATCCTCCTCCCAACCCCAGCTTCCTGGCTGACCTTCACATGCCCTTGAGGAAGGTCCATGGAAGGCCCATTGGCCCTCCTTGATCTAATGTCTTCCTTCTCCTCCATCTCCATCTGCACCCAGCAGGGCGCCCACTTTGGGCCTGCTCTTCCTCCTCCTCCTCCTCCCTGCCTCACCAGGCCACCCCGCCTCCAGACCCAACATCCTGCTCATCCTGGCCAACGACCTCGACATCGGGGATCTCGGCTGCTATGGCAACTGCACCCTCAGGTGAACCCTGGGGCACCCAGGGGCAGGTGAGGGCGAAGGGGTTCGGGGTGGGGGTGTGAGAGGAGACGGGCAACCCGACACAAAGAGGGAATGTGGAAGGGATTTCATAGGTGAGCTGGCACCCAAAAAGAAAGATGCGTGATGGATGGGTGGATGGAGGAATGGGTGGAGGGACAGGTATGGATGGGTGGATGAATGAATGGATAGATGGATGTGGTGGGTGGATGGGTGAATGGATGGGTGGGTGGATGAATGGATGGGTGGATGAATGGAAGGGTGGGTTGATGGATGGATGGAAGCATGGATGGGTGGGTCAGTTGAGGGGTGGATGGATAGTTGGAACACTGGATGAATGGATGGGTGGTAGATGGATGGGTGGGTCGGTGGGTGGATGGATGGGTGGGTGGAAGGATGGATAGGTGGAAGGATGGATGGGTGGATGAATGAATGGATAAATGGATGGATGGATGGGTAGAAGGATGGGTGCATGGGTGGGTAGATGTATGGATGGATGGGTGGAGGGACAGGTGGATGAATGAATGGATAGATGGATGGATGGGTAGGAGGGAGGCTGGATAGATGGGTGGAAGAATGGATGGAGGCATTCCCAGATCCCTCCACCCACCCTGCAGGTGGAAGCGTCTGGAAGCTCCACTTGATCACCCCAGTCTTCAACCCCTGGAACTTGTGTGGTTGCTTCCCTTCCTCTCTATGCCTGTGCTGGGGCCCCGGGGTGCGGCAGCACCGCCCTCCACTGCTCCTAGAGCTAACCTCCGTCCGACCAGGGCGAGCAGCTGTGTGCTGACCCCTGACCCAGAAGTCCTGCTGCAGCCCCTTCCTCTTCATGGCCCACCACCCAACCCCCAACCCATGATCAAATCCGTTCCCATTGTGCCTGGCCCCTGATGGCCATAATCCATCAACCTAGAGCATGAGCGGAATCCCCGCCAGAAATGGCCAAATCCCGGGAAAAAAATCGTCATCACCTTTTCCACCTCCAATTCATGATTAATTAGTGAAAATGGAAGGGGGAAAAGATGAATAAAGAGGCAAAGCAAGGAGGCAAAATGAGGAGGGGTACAGTGGGGATCTCCACACACTTCCATCTTTCCTCCTGCATCCTGGGGCCCTCTCCCTGGCTGAGAAGGCAGTCAGTCACAGGCCCAGGCCCTGCCTCCTCCCCCACCCCGGAAGACATGGGGGAAGTACGAAGAGGAGGTCTGGAAGTTGAAATGAGCAATATGGCAGTGCCGGGGCCTCCCATTGGCGCTCAGCGGTGTCCATCAGGGCCTGCACTGGAAGACATGGGGAGGGAAGAAGGAGAGAGATGGAGGTGCCCCCAGGCCCTCTCACTGGCTGAGGAAGCTGTCCGTCATGGACCAAGTCCTGACCCACCGCACACCGGAAAACGGGGATGGAGGAAAGGGAGGTTCGGAAGTTTAAATGAGCAAGATGGTGGTGCCCAGGCCCTCCCATTGGCTCACAGAGCTGTCTATCATCCTCCCCTGCCAGGCCCACCCTGGAAGTGAGCATTTAAATGAGGGAAGATGGCAGTGCCCAGAAGTCCCATTGCCTTGTGGAACTGTCAATCTGGCTGTATACAGGAAGATAGGGGGATGGTCGAAGGGGAGGGATTTGGAGGTTGAAATGAGTAAGATGGTGGTGCCTGGGCCTCCTATTGGCATGCAACAGTGTCCATCAAGCCCCACACCACAAGATGGGAGGGACAAGTGGGGGATCTGGACATTGAAATGAGCAAGGTGGACCAAGGGGAGGTCCAGAAGTTGCAATGAGCAAGGTGGCAGTGACCAGACACTCCCATTGGCTCAGGGCACTGTCCATCACATGCCCAGGCACCCCGCTACCCCAGAAGACGGGTGAAGGACCAAGAAGAGGTCTGGAAGTTGCCATGAGCAAGATGGTGGTGCCTGGAGCCTCCAATTGGCGCGTGGCAGTGCAGATCTTCCCTGCCTGCCAGGCCTGCCCAGGAAGTGGGCATTGAAATTAGAGAAGATGGCGGCACCTTTGTGTCCCATTGGCTCTTGTCTCTATCGATCTGGTTGGGCACCGGAAGCCTGGGGGAAGGCTGAAAGGGAGGGGTCTGGAGGTTTAAATGAGGAAGATGGCAGCGCTTTGGCCCTCCCATTGGCTCTTGGCACTGTCTATTATCCCTGCCTGCCAGGCTTTCCTGGGATGTGGGTATTGAATTGAGGGAAGATGGTGGTGCCCAGGCATCCCATAGTCTCGGATGCTGTCCATCAGACCCTGCACTGGAAGGCAGGGGGAGGGACTAAGGAGAGGGGTTCTGGAGGTTGAAATGAGGGAAGATGGTGGCACCCAGGCCCTCCCATTGGCTTGGAACGCTGTCCATCAAGTCCTGCACCAGAAGACAGGGGGAGGGTCAAGGAGGAAACGTCAGTTGTCCTGAGGTCCAGTCCCTTCCAGCCCCCTCCCGGAAAAGGGTCAGCAGAGGGAGGCTGGAAGCCCCATCTACTACTGGAAGCACAGGGCTGTGTATCGCTATCCAGGCCATGCCCACTTCTGTTTACTAATACACTTCCCCTCCATCCCCAGTTCCCATCACCATGATGCCCTGTCCCCTACCAGCGAATGATAAACAGAAGGGTGAGGGGAGAAGGGGTGTATCTGTTCCAGGCCATGACCACTTCTGGTCAGGGAGACCGGGCTGCCCATCTACATGGGGCCCTGCCCAGCAGTCCATTTGTGGAAGCACAGGCTATCAGTCACCTGCAGGCCCTGCCCACTTGCCACTGGGTGGACTCAGGGGCTGTCAGTGACATGCAGGCCCTGCCTCTCGGCCTTGTGTAGACACGGGAGGTGTCCATCACCTCAATGGCCTGCCCCATGGATGCACAGGCTGTCAGTCAGCCTGAGGCCCTGCACCCTCGGCCTTCTATGGACACTAAGGTTGTCAGCATGGATGCCACGTGATCCCTGACACCTGACCCCTGACCCTGCATTCCCTCCCGGAATTCACGTGTAGTGTCGACCCTGACCACGTAGCGTCTCCCTGGAAGTAGTTGAAGCTGATACCAGCCAAGGCCAGGACCACCATGGAGGTGATGGGGGTGACGATCTCGGCCACAAGTCTGCCTGGAGGCAAGGACGGGAACAGAGGGTCACCCCGGCCTTCACATCCCAGGCCTCCACATCTCAGCCTCCATATCCCAGCCTCCACATCCAGGCCTCTACATCCCAAGCCTCCCCATCCTAGCCTCCATACCATTCCTACCACCTTTGCCTTTGGAGTCCCAGCCTTCACCTGTGTTTGGACAACACAGGGTCTGCCCCTGTGTCTCCACATCCTGGCCGCCATTCCCCCCACCTGAGCCTCTGAAGCTGTTGCTGGCACCACCACTGCCTCCACCCAGAAATAGAGGAAATGCCATCAGCCTCGGGCCTCCACATCCCTGGGCCTCCATATCTTGGCCTCCACATCCCCGGCCTCCATATCCTCAGCCTCCATACCCATGGTCACATCTTTGCCTCCTCCCTTTATCTACCGGGCGGGCTTTGTCACATGGGGACTGAAGGGCCACCCCCACCTGTGGGCAGAGGAAGTTGGGGTTCAGCCCGGCCTCCATACCTGAGCCTTTATACACCCTGGGCCTCCATATCCCCAGCCTCCACATCATCCTCAGCCTCCCTCCGCTACCTATCAGATGGGCATGTGGAGACGTAGCCTCTGCCACCACCGCCATTCCCTATGGGCAGAGGAGACAGGGGTCAGCCCGGGCCTCCATATCCTGTGCCTCCACTTCCTGGCCTCCACACCTGACCCGGCCTCCCCTGTACATACTGCCTGAACCTCCAGAGCTGTTGCTTGCACCGCCACCTCCACCTGGAGCAGAGGACAAAGGGGTCAGCCCGGGCCTCCATACCCTGGGCCTCCATATCCTCAGTCTCCATACCTGGGCCTCCATACCTCCCCCTACCTAGGCTGGCAATTGCAGATGGGGCCTTGATGATCGCTCCACCTGTGTGCAGAAGATATGGGGTCACCTCGGCCTCCACACCCCAATCCTCCACATACTGGGCCTCCATATCCTGGGCCTCTACATCCTGGGCCTCCCCCTTACCTACCCTGTGAGCCTCCAGAGTCTCGGCCTCCACTCCAACTTCCACCTGTGGGCAGAAAATATGGGATCAGCACCAGCCTCCACATCCTGGCCTCCATATCTAGGCCTCCATACCCTCAGCCCCCACTCTACGTACCCCATGGGCATGCAGAGACAGGACCTTAGTGACTGCCTCCAGCTGTGTGCAGAGGAAGTCAGGGGTCAACCCAGCTCTCCCATACCAGCCTTCACATCCCAGCCTCCCCATCATCCCTGGCTTCCACTTCATGGCCTTCATTCCATCCCTGGCCTACACTTCCTGGCCTCCACTCCATCCCCGGCCTCCCCCCAAACCTACCACCTTTATTTTTGTAGTCCTGGCATCCCTCACTGCCTCCACCTGGGGGCAGAGGATACAGGATCAGCCCAGTTTCCACATCTTGGCCTCCATATCCTGGCCTCGACTTCCCGGCCTTCACGTCCCAGCCTCCTGCTATCTACCAGGCGGGCAAGTGTAGATGGGGCCAGTGTGACCACCTCCACCTGTGTGCAGAGGAAGTTAGGGGTAAGCATCCACACCCAGGGCCTCCACATCATCCCCGGCCTCCACTACCCAGCCTCCACATCCCGGCCTCCCCTTTACCTACTGCTTTTGTCTTCAGTATCCTGGCCTCCATCACTGCCTCGACCTGTGGGCAGAGGATATGGGGGCGAGCCCAGGCTCCATACCCTGGGCTTCCACATCCTAGCCTCCCCATAACCCCTGACCTCCATTTCCTGGCCTCCTCCCTATTAACTGGGTTAGCAATTGCAGACATGGAGTCTATGACCATACAGGGGTCAGCCCAGCCTTCATAACCTGAGCTCCACCTGCTCAGCCTCCACACCCTACCCAGTCTCTCCCAGATGTACCTCCTGGGCTTCTGGAGCTGTTGCTTCCACCACTACCTCCACCTTAGGGCAGAGGATACGGGGCAATCCGGCCTCCACATCCTGGGACTCCACACCATCTCCAGCCTCCCCATCCCCCTCACCAACTACCATGTGTGGCTCTGGAGCTGTGGCCTCCATCGCCATCTCCACATGTAGGCAGAAGAAAAGGGGGGTTCAGCCTAGCCTCCACACTCTGACCTCTATACCCAAGGCCTCCAGATCATCCTCGTCCTTCCACCTCGATCTTCCCTTCCTCCCTCCTTCCCTCCTTCCCTCCCTCCTCATCTTCCTTCCCTTCCTCCCTCCCTCGTTCCTTCTTTCCTTCTCCCCTCCTTCCCTCTTTCCTTCCTTCCCTCCCTCCCTCCCTCCTTCCTCCTCCCTCCTCCCTCCCTCCCTCCCTCCCTCCCTCCCTCCCTCCTCCCTCCCCAGCTGGGATGAGCTGGGGTCCCCCAGGTTCCAGCCTCACTGACCTCCACCTGTGGTGTGATCCAGATAGGGAGTCATGAGGTTCAAGGGGAGGGGCTTCCTGGGGTCATGGAGGGCATAGGCAAGGTCAGAGTCTCCTGTGCCTGCTTGGGGTAGGGGGTAGATGGTGTGGTGGGGGAGGGAGGGAGGAGGAGGAAGGGGAAGAGGAGGGAGAGGCCATCAGGGAATGGCCTGAGACCACCAAAAACTAAGGAAAACAAGTCAGCTCGGATGGGGGGGTGAAGTAGACAGACAGACAGATGACAGACAAGAACACACAGACAGAGGAGGTAGACAGACATGGTGAGAATGATACATGGAGACAGACAGAGACACAAGCGGATGCAGAAACACAGAAAGACTGACACAGTCAGATGGAGGGACAGATGGACAAACACACAGACACAGAAGAACATGGAGGAACAGACAAACAGACAAAGGTATAGACAAAGACAGGGGAATATAAAGAGAGAAACAGAGGCAGACAAACATAAACACAGACAGGGAGACACACAAATGAGAGA
>NW_025959900.1:0-32336 GCF_023159225.1 Perognathus longimembris pacificus | reverse complement strand
GGTGAGGGGAGAGAGATAAAAGCTCATTTAGGAAAGACATGAACATGCTGCGTAGGTAGCTGTTTAAAAGTAAATATCTCCACAGAGATTAAGAAGAGCAGTAGCTTAATAAATTAAGTACTTCCTGGTATGGTTACTGTACTGGTAACTCCCCAAAAGAATCTGGATTGTGTGAGGGAACAGAGAAAAAATCTCATTTAAGACCTGCACTTACGAAGGGGGGTAGGCAGCAGTATATCAGGGAGTAGACCTTCTGAGAATAAAAACAGCTGGAGCTTGTTAAGGTAATTACCCAGGGGAAAGGATAATGTACTGGGAACTCCTCAGAAGAATCTGATTTGTGGTGAGGGGAGAGAGATAAAAGCTCATTTAGGATCGACAAGAACATGCTGAGTAGTTAGCTGTTTATCAGTAAATATCTCCACTGAGATTAAGAAAAGCAGTAGCTTAATAAATTAAGTACTTCCTGGTATGGTTACTTACTGGTAACTCCCCAAAAGAATCTGGATTGTGGTGAGGGAACAGAGAAAAAAGCTCATTTAGGACCTGCACTTACGAAGGGGGTAGGCAGCTGTATATCAGGGATTATCCCTTCTGAGAATAAAAACAGCTGGAGCTTGTTAAGGTAATTACACAGGGGAAAGGATAATGTACTGGGAACTCCTCAGAAGAATCTGATTTGTGGTTAGGTGAGAGAGACAAAAGCTCATTTAGGAACGACATGAACATGCTGCGTAGGTAGCTGTTTATCAGTAAATATCTCCACTGAGATTAAGAAAAGCAATAGCTTAATAAATTAAGTACTTCCTGGTATTGTTACTGTACTGGTAACTCCCCAAAAGAATCTGTATTGTGGTGAGGGAACAGAGGAAAAAGCTCATTTAGGACCTGCACTTACGAAAGGGGTAGGCAGCTGTATATCAGGGAGTAAACCTTCTGAGAATAAAAACAGCTGGAGCTTGTTATGGTAATTACACAGGGGAAAGGATAATGTACTTTGAACTCCTCAGAGGAATCTGATTTGTGGTGAGGGGAGGGAGATAAAAGCTCATTTAGGAACGACATGAACATGCTGCGTAGTTAGCAGTTTATCAGTAAATATCTCCACTGAGATTAAGAAAAGCAGTAGCTTAATAAATTAAGTACTTCCTGGTATGGTTACTGTACTGGTAACTCCCCAAAAGAATCTGGATTGTGGTGAGGGAACAGAGAAAAAAGCTCATTTAGGACCTGCACTTACGAAGGGGGTAGGCAGCTGTATATCAGGGAGTATCCCTTCTGAGAATAAAAACAGCTGGATCTTGTTAAGGTAATTACACAGGGGAAAGGATAATGTACTGGGAACCCCTCAGAAGTATCTGATTTGTGGTGAGGGGAGAGAGACAAAAGCTCATTTAGGAACGACATGAACATGCTGCGTAGGTAGCTGTTTATCAGCAAATATCTCCACTGAGATTAAGAAAAGCAGTAGCTTAATAAATTAAGAACTTCCTGGTATGGTTACTGTACTGGTAACTCCCCAAAAGAATCTGGATTGTGGTGAGGGAACAGAGAAAAAAGCTCATTTAGGACCTGCACTTACGAAGGGGGTAGGCAGCTGTATATCAGGGAGTAAACCTTCTGAGAATAAAAACAGCTGGAGCTTGTTAAGGTAATTACACAGGGGAAAGGATAATGTACTGGGAACTCCTCAGAAGAATCTGATTTGTGGTGAGGGGAGAGAGATAAAAGCTCATTTAGGAACGACATGAACATGCTGCGTATGTAGCTGTTTATCGGTAAATATCTCCACTGAGATTAACAAAAGCAGTAACTTAATAAATTAGGTACTTCCTGGTATGGTTACTGTACTGGTAACTCCCAAAAGAATCTGGATTGTGGTGAGGGAACAGAGAAAAAAGTTCATTTTGGACCTGCACTTAAGTAGGGGTTAGGCAGCTGTATATCAGGGAGTATCGCATCTGAGAATAAAAACAGCTGGAGCTTATTAAGGTAATTACACAGGGAAAGGATAATGTACTGGGAACTCCGCAGAAGAATCTTATTTGTCTTGAGGGGAGAGAGATAAAAGCTCATTTAGGAACGACATGAACATGCTGCGTAGGTATGTGTTTATCAGTAAATATCTCCACTGAGATTAAGAAAAGCAGTAGCTTAATAAATGAAGTACATACTGGTATGGTTACTGTACTGGTAACTCCCCAAAAGAATCTGGATTGTGGTGAGGGAACAGAGAAAAAAGCTCATTTAAGACCTGCACTTAAGAAGGGGTTAGGCAGCTGTATATCAGGGAGTATCGCTTCTGAGAATAAAAACAGCTGGAGCTTGTTAAGGTAATTACACAGGGGAAAGGATAATGTACTGCGAACTCATTAGAAGAATCTGATTTGTGGTGAGGGGATAGAGATAAAAGCTCATTTAGGAACGACATGAACATGCTGCGTAGGTATGTGTTTATCAGTAAATATCTCCACTGAGATTAAGAAAAGCAGTAGCTTAATAAATGAAGTATTTCCTGGTATGGTTACTGTACTGGTAACTCCCCAAAAGAATCTGGATTGTGGTGAGGGAACAGAGAAAAAAGCTCATTTAGGACCTGCACTTACGAAGGGGGTAGGCAGCTGTATATCAGGGAGTAAACCTTCTGAGAATAAAAACAGCTGGATCTTGTTAAGGTAATTACACAGGGGAAAGGATAATGTACTGGGAACTCCTCAGAAGAATCCGATTTGTGGTGAGGGGAGAGAGATAAAAGCTCATTTAGGAACGACATGAACATGCTGCGTACGTAGCTGTTTATCGGTAAATATCTCCACTGAGATTAAGAAAAGCAGTAACTTAATAAATTAGGTACTTCCTGGTATGGTTACTGTACTGGTAACTCCCCAAAAGAATCTGGATTGTGGTGAGGGAACAGAGAAAAAAGCTCATTTTGGACCTGCACTTACGAAGGGGGTAGGCAACTGTATATCAGGGAGTATCCCTTCTGAGAATAAAAACAGCTGGATCTTGTTAAGGTAATTACACAGGGGAAAGGATAATGTACTGGGAACCCCTCAGAAGTATCTGATTTGTGGTGAGGGGAGAGAGACAAAAGCTCATTTAGGAACGACATGAACGTGCTGCGTAGGTAGCTGTTTATCAGCAAATATCTCCACTGAGATTAAGAAAAGCAGTAGCTTAATAAATTAAGAACTTCCTGGTATGGTTACTGTACTGGTAACTCCCCAAAAGAATCTGGATTGTGGTGAGGGAACAGAGAAAAAAGCTCATTTAGGACCTGCACTTACGAAGGGGGTAGGCAGCTGTATATCAGGGAGTAAACCTTCTGAGAATAAAAACAGCTGGAGCTTGTTAAGGTAATTACACAGGGGAAAGGATAATGTACTGGGAACTCCTCAGAAGAATCTGATTTGTGTTGAGGGGAGAGAGATAAAAGCTCATTTAGGAACGACATGAACATGCTGCATACGTAGCTGTTTATCGGTAAATATCTCCACTGAGATTAACAAAAGCAGTAACTTAATAAATTAGGTACTTCCTGGTATGGTTACTGTACTGGTAACTCCCCAAAAGAATCTGGATTGTGGTGAGGGAACAGAGAAAAAAGCTCATTTTGGACCTGCACTTAAGTAGGGGTTAGGCAGCTGTATATCAGGGAGTATCGCATCTGAGAATAAAAACAGCTGGAGCTTATTAAGGTAATTACACAGGGAAAGGATAATGTACTGGGAACTCCTCAGAAGAATCTGATTTGTGGTGAGGGGAGAGAGATAAAAGCTCATTTAGGAACGACATGAACATGCTGCGTCGGTATGTGTTTATCAGTAAATATCTCCACTGAGATTAAGAAAAGCAGTAACTTAATAAATGAAGTACATACTGGTATGGTTACTGTACTGGTAACTCCCCAAAAGAATCTGGATTGTGGTGAGGGAACAGAGAAAAAAGCTCATTTAAGACCTGCACTTAAGAAGGGGTTAGGCAGCTGTATATCAGGGAGTATCGCTTCTGAGAATAAAAACAGCTGGAGCTTGTTAAGGTAATTACACATGGGAAAGGATAATGTACTGCGAACTCCTCAGAAGAATCTGATTTGTGGTGAGGGGATAGAGATAAAAGCTCATTTAGGAACGACATGAACATGCTGCGTAGGTATGTGTTTATCAGTAAATATCTCCACTGAGATTAAGAAAAGCAGTAGCTTAATAAATGAAGTACTTCCTGGTATGGTTACTGTACTGGTAACTCCCCAAAAGAATCTGGATTGTGGTGAGGGAACAGAGAAAAAAGCTCATTTAGGACCTGCACTTACGAAGGGGGTAGGCAGCTGTATATCAGGGAGTAAACCTTCTGAGAATAAAAACAGCTGGATCTTGTTAAGGTAATTACACAGGGGAAAGGATAATGTACTGGGAACTCCTCAGAAGAATCCGATTTGTGGTGAGGGAGAGAGATAAAAGCTCATTTAGGAACGACATGAACATGCTGCGTACGTAGCTGTTTATCGGTAAATATCTCCACTGAGATTAAGAAAAGCAGTAACTTAATAAATTAGGTACTTCCTGGTATGGTTACTGTACTGGTAACTCCCCAAAAGAATCTGGATTGTGGTGAGGGAACAGAGAAAAAAGCTCATTTTGGACCTGCACTTACGAAGGGGGTAGGCAGCTGTATATCAGGGAGTATCCCTTCTGAGAATAAAAACAGCTGGATCTTGTTAGGTAATTACACAGGGGAAAGGATAATGTACTGGGAACCCCTCAGAAGTATCTGATTTGTGGTGAGGGGAGAGAGACAAAAGCTCATTTAGGAACGACATGAACATGCTGCGTAGGTAGCTGTTTATCAGCAAATATCTCCACTGAGATTAAGAAAAGCAGTAGCTTAATAAATTAAGAACTTCCTGGTATGGTTACTGTACTGGTAACTCCCCAAAAGAATCTGGATTGTGGTGAGGGAACAGAGAAAAAAGCTCATTTAGGACCTGCACTTACGAAGGGGGTAGGCAGCTGTATATCAGGGAGTAAACCTTCTGAGAATAAAAACAGCTGGAGCTTGTTAACGTAATTACACAGGGGAAAGGATAATGTACTGGAACTCCTCAGAAGAATCTGATTTGTGGTGAGGGGAGAGAGATAAAAGCTCATTTAGGAACGACATGAACATGCTGCGTACGTAGCTGTTTATCGGTAAATATCTCCACTGAGATTAACAAAAGCAGTAACTTAATAAATTAGGTACTTCCTGGTATGGTTACTGTACTGGTAACTCCCCAAAAGAATCTGGATTGTGGTGAGGGAACAGAGAAAAAAGCTCATTTTGGACCTGCACTTAAGTAGGGGTTAGGCAGCTGTATATCAGGGAGTATCGCATCTGAGAATAAAAACAGCTGGAGCTTATTAAGGTAATTACACAGGGAAAGGATAATGTACTGGGAACTCCGCAGAAGAATCTTATTTGTCTTGAGGGGAGAGAGATAAAAGCTCATTTAGGAACGACATGAACATGCTGCGTAGGTATGTGTTTATCAGTAAATATCTCCACTGAGATTAAGAAAAGCAGTAGCTTAATAAATGAAGTACATACTGGTATGGTTACTGTACTGGTAACTCCCCAAAAGAATCTGGATTGTGGTGAGGGAACAGAGAAAAAAGCTCATTTAAGACCTGCACTTAAGAAGGGGTTAGGCAGCTGTATATCAGGGAGTATCGCTTCTGAGAATAAAAACAGCTGGAGCTTGTTAAGGTAATTACACAGGGGAAAGGATAATGTACTGCGAACTCCTCAGAAGAATCTGATTTGTGGTGAGGGGATAGAGATAAAAGCTCATTTAGGAACGACATGAACATGCTGCGTAGGTATGTGTTTATCAGTAAATATCTCCACTGAGATTAAGAAAAGCAGTAGCTTAATAAATGAAGTACTTCCTGGTATGGTTACTGTACTGGTAACTCCCCAAAAGAATCTGGATTGTGGTGAGGGAACAGAGAAAAAAGCTCATTTAGGACCTGCACTTACGAAGGGGGTAGGCAGCTGTATATCAGGGAGTAAACCTTCTGAGAATAAAAACAGCTGGATCTTGTTAAGGTAATTACACAGGGGAAAGGATAATGTACTGGGAACTCCTCAGAAGAATCCGATTTGTGGTGAGGGGAGAGAGATAAAAGCTCATTTAGGAACGACATGAACATGCTGCGTACGTAGCTGTTTATCGGTAAATATCTCCACTGAGATTAAGAAAAGCAGTAACTTAATAAATTAGGTACTTCCTGGTATGGTTACTGTACTGGTAACTCCCCAAAAGAATCTGGATTGTGGTGAGGGAACAGAGAAAAAAGCTCATTTTGGACCTGCACTTACGAAGGGGGTAGGCAGCTGTATATCAGGGAGTATCCCTTCTGAGAATAAAAACAGCTGGATCTTGTTAAGGTAATTACACAGGGGAAAGGATAATGTACTGGGAACCCCTCAGAAGTATCTGATTTGTGGTGAGGGGAGAGAGACAAAAGCTCATTTAGGAACGACATGAACATGCTGCGTAGGTATGTGTTTATCAGCAAATATCTCCACTGAGATTAAGAAAAGCAGTAGCTTAATAAATTAAGAACTTCCTGGTATGGTTACTGTACTGGTAACTCCCAAAAGAATCTGGATTGTGGTGAGGGAACAGAGAAAAAAGCTCATTTAGGACCTGCACTTACGAAGGGGGTAGGCAGCTGTATATCAGGGAGTAAACCTTCTGAGAATAAAAACAGCTGGAGCTTGTTAACGTAATTACACAGGGGAAAGGATAATGTACTGGGAACTCCTCAGAAGAATCTGATTTGTGGTGAGGGGAGAGAGATAAAAGCTCATTTAGGAACGACATGAACATGCTGCGTACGTAGCTGTTTATCGGTAAATATCTCCACTGAGATTAACAAAAGCAGTAACTTAATAAATTAGGTAATTCCTGGTATGGTTACTGTACTGGTAACTCCCCAAAAGAATCTGGATTGTGGTGAGGGAACAGAGAAAAAAGCTCATTTTGGACCTGCACTTAAGTAGGGGTTAGGCAGCTGTATATCAGGGAGTATCGCATCTGAGAATAAAAACAGCTGGAGCTTATTAAGGTAATTACACAGGGAAAGGATAATGTACTGGGAACTCCTCAGAAGAATCTTATTTGTCTTGAGGGGAGAGAGATAGAAGCTCATTTAGGAACGACATGAACATGCTGCGTAGGTATGTGTTTATCAGTAAATATCTCCACTGAGATTAAGAAAAGCAGTAGCTTAATAAATGAAGTACATACTGGTATGGTTACTGTACTGTTAACTCCCCAAAAGAATCTGGATTGTGGTGAGGGAACAGAGAAAAAAGCTCATTTAAGACCTGCACTTAAGAAGGGGTTAGGCAGCTGTATATCAGGGAGTATCGCTTCTGAGAATAAAAACAGCTAGAGCTTGTTAAGGTAATTACACAGGGGAAAGGATAATGTACTGCGAACTCCTCAGAAGAATCTGATTTGTGGTGAGGGGATAGAGATAAAAGCTCATTTAGGAACGACATGAACATGCTGCGTAGGTATGTGTTTATCAGTAAATATCTCCACTGAGATTAAGAAAAGCAGTAGCTTAATAAATGAAGTACTTCCTGGTATGGTTACTGTACTGGTAACTCCCCAAAAGAATCTGGATTGTGGTGAGGGAACAGAGAAAAAAGCTCATTTAGGACCTGCACTTACGAAGGGGGTAGGCAGCTGTATATTAGGGAGTAAACCTTCTGAGAATAAAAAACAGCTGGATCTTGTTAAGGTAATTACACAGGGGAAAGGATAATGTACTGGGAACTCCTCAGAAGAATCCGATTTGTGGTGAGGGGAGAGAGATAAAAGCTCATTTAGGAACGACATGAACATGCTGCGTACGTAGCTGTTTATCGGTAAATATCTCCACTGAGATTAAGAAAAGCAGTAACTTAATAAATTAGGTACTTCCTGGTATGGTTACTGTACTGGTAACTCCCCAAAAGAATCTGGATTGTGGTGAGGGAACAGAGAAAAAAGCTCATTTTGGACCTGCACTTAAGTAGGGGTTAGGCAGCTGTATATCAGGGAGTATCGCTTCTGAGAATAAAAACAGCTGGAGCTTATTAAGGTAATTACACAGGGAAAGGATAATGTACTGGGAACTCCTCAGAAGAATCTTATTTGTCTTGAGGGGAGAGAGATAAAAGCTCATTTAGGAACGACATGAACATGCTGCGTAGGTATGTGTTTATCAGTAAATATCTCCACTGAGATTAAGAAAAGCAGTAGCTTGGGCTGGGGATATAGCCTAGTGGCAAGAGTGCCTTCCTCGGATACACGTGGCCCTATGTTCGATTCCCCCAGCACCACATATACAGAAAAAGGCCAGAAGCGGCTCTGTGGCTCAAGAGGCAGAGTGCTAGCCTTGAGCGAGAAGAAGCCAGGGACAGTGCTCAGGCCTGAGTCCAAGGCCCAGGACTGGCCAAAAAAAAAAAAAAAAAAAAAAGAAAAGAAAAGAAAAGCAGTAGCTTAATAAATTAAGTACTTCCTGGTATAGTTACTGTACTGGTAACTCCAAAAAAAGAATCTGGATTGTGGTGAGGGAACAGAGAAAAAAGCTCATTTAGGACCTGCACTTACGAAAGGGGTAGGCAGCTGTATATCAGGGAGTAAACCTTCTGAGAATAAAAACAGCTGGAGCTTGTTAAGGTAATTACACAATGGAAAGGATAATGTACTGGGAACTCCTCAGAAGAATCTGATTTGTGGTGAGGGGAGAGAGATAAAACCTCATTTAGAACGACATGAACATGCTGCGTAGGTAGCTGTTTATCAGTAATTATCTCCTCTGAGATTAAGAAAAGCAGTAGCTTAATAAATTAAGTACTTCCTGGTATGGTTACTTTTACTGGTAACTCACCAAAAGAATCGGGATTGTGGTGTGGGAACAGAGAAAAAAAGCTCATTTAGGGACCTGCACTTAGGAAGGGCGTAGGCAGCTGTATATCAGGGAGTAAACCTTCTGAGAAAAAAAAGCAGCTGGAGCTTGTTGAGGTAATTACACAGGGGAAAGGATAATGTCCTGGGAACTCCTCAGAAGATTCTGATTTGTGGTGAGGGGAGAGAGATAAAAGCTCATTTAGGAACGACATGAACATGCTGCCTACGTAGCTGTTTATCAGCAAATATCTCCACTGAATAAGAAAAGCAGTAGCTTAATAAATTAAGTACTTCTTGGTAAGGATACTGTACTGGTAACTCCCCAAAAGACTCTGGATTGTGGTGAGGGAGAAGAGAAAAAAGCTCATTTAGGACCTGCACTTACGAAGGGGGTAGGCAGCTGTATATCAGGGAGTAAACCTTCTGAGAATAAAAACAGCTGGAGCTTGTTAAGGTAATTACACAGGGGAAAGGATAATGTACTGGGATCTCCTCAGAAGAATCGGATTTGTGGTGAGGGAGAGAAATAAAAGCTCATTTAGGAACGACATGAACATGCTGCGTATGTAGCTGTTTATCAGTAAATATCTCCACTGAGATTAAGAAAAGCAGTAGCTTAATAAATTAAGTACTTCCTGGTATGGTTACTGTACTGGTAACTCCCCAAAAGAATCTGGATTGTGGTGAGGGAACAGAGAAATAAGCTCATTTAGGACCTGCACTTACGAAGGGGGTAGTAAGCTCTATATCAGGGAGTAAACCTTCTGAAAATAACAACAGTTGGAGCTTGTTAAGGTAATTACACAGGGGAAAGGATAATGTACTGGGAACTACTAAGAAGAATCTGATTTGTGGTGAGGGGAGAGAGATAAAAGCTCATTTAGGAACGACATGAACATGTTGCGTAGGTAGCTGTTTATCAGTAAATAATTGCACTGAGATTAAGAAAAGCAGTTGCTTAATAAATTAAGTACTTCCTGGTATGGTTACTGTACTGGTAACTCCCCAAAAGAATCTGGATTGTGGTGAGGGAACAGAGAAAAAAGCTGATTTAGGACCTGCACTTACGAAGGGGGTAGGCAGCTGTATATCAGGGATTAAACCTTCTGAGAATAAAAACAGCTGGAGCTTGTTAAGGTAATTACACAAGGGAAAGGATAATGTACTGGGAACTCCTCAGAAGAATCTGATTTGTGGTGAGGGGAGAGAGATAAAACCTCATTTAGGAACGACATGAACATGCTGCGTAGGTAGCTGTTTATCAGTAATTATCTCCTCTGAGATTAAGAAAAGCAGTAGCTTAATAAATTAAGTACTTCCTGGTATGGTTACTTTACTGGTAACTCCCCAAAAGAATCGGGATTGTGGTGTGGGAACAGAGTAAAAAGCTCATTTAGGACCTGCACTTAGGAAGGGCGTAGGCAGCTGTATATCAGGGAGTAAACCT
Organism: Perognathus longimembris pacificus; assembly: GCF_023159225.1. Taxonomy (NCBI): domain Eukaryota; kingdom Metazoa; phylum Chordata; class Mammalia; order Rodentia; family Heteromyidae; genus Perognathus; species Perognathus longimembris. Next base: position 21,936 of record NW_025959900.1, on the reverse strand, counting down.
TCTGAGAAAAAAAGCAGCTGGAGCTTGTTAAGGTAATTACACAGGGGAAAGGATAATGTCCTGGGAACTCATCAGAAGATTCTGATTTGTGGTGAGGGGAGAGAGATAAAAGCTCATTTAGGAACGACATGAACATGCTGCCTACGTAGCTGTTTATCAGCAAATATCTCCACTGAATTAAGAAAAGCAGTAGCTTAATAAATTAAGTACTTCTTGGTATGGGTACTGTACTGGTAACTCCCCAAAAGACTCTGGATTGTGGTGAGGGAGAAGAGAAAAAAGCTCATTTAGGACCTGCACTTACGAAGGGGGTAGGCAGCTGTATATCAGGGAGTAAACCTTCTGAGAATAAAAACAGCTGGAGCTTGTTAAGGTAATTACACAGGGGAAAGGATAATGTACTGGGATCTCCTCAGAAGAATCGGTTTTGTGGTGAGGGGAGAGAAATAAAAGCTCATTTAGGAACGACATGAACATGCTGCGTATGTAGCTGTTTATCAGTAAATATCTCCACTGAGATTAAGAAAAGCAGTATCTTAATAAATTAAGTACTTCCTGGTATGGTTACTGTACTGGTAACTCCCCAAAAGAATCTGGATTGTGGTGAGGGAACAGAGAAATAAGCTCATTTAGGACCTGCACTTACGAAGGGGGTAGTCAGCTGTATATCAGGGAGTAAACCTTCTGAAAATAAAAACAGTTGGAGCTTGTTAAGGTAATTACACAGGGGAAAGGATAATGTACTGGGAACTACTAAGAAGAATCTGATTTGTGGTGAGGGGAGAGAGATAAAAGCTCATTTAGGAACGACATGAACATGCTGCGTAGGTAGCTGTTTATCAGTAAATATCTCCACAGAGATTAAGAAGAGCAGTAGCTTATTAAATTAAGTACTTCCTGGTATGGTTACTGTACTGGTAACTCCCGAAAAGAATCTGGATTGTGGTGAGGGAACAGAGAAAAAATCTCATTTAGGACCTGCACTTACGAAGGGGGTAGGGAGCAGTATATCAGGGAGTAGACCTTCTGAGAATAAAAACAGCTGGAGCTTGTTAAGGTAATTACCCAGGGGAAAGGATAATGTACTGGGAACTCCTCAGAAGAATCTGATTTGTGGTGAGGGGAGAGAGATAAAAGCTCATTTAGGAACGACAAGAACATGCTGAGTAGTTAGCTGTTCATCAGTAAATATCTCCACTGAGATTAAGAAAAGCAGTAGCTTAATAAATTAAGTACTTCCTGGTATGGTTACTTTACTGGTAACTCCCCAAAAGAATCTGGATTGTGGTGAGGGAACAGAGAAAAAAGCTCATTTAGGACCTGCACTTACGAAGGGGGTAGGCAGCTGTATATCAGGGAGTAAACCTTCTGAGAATAAAAACAGCTGGAGCTTGTTAAGGTAATTACACAGGGGAAAGGATAATGTACTGGGAACTCCTCAGAAGAATCTGATTTGTGGTGAGGGGAGAGAGATAAAAGCTCATTTAAGAACGACATGAACATGCTGCGTAGGTAGCTGTTTATCAGTAAATATCTCCACTGAGATTAAGAAAAGCAGTAGCTTAATAAATTAAGTACTTCCTGGTATGGTTACTGTACTGGTAACTACCCAAAATAATCTGGATTGTGGTGAGGGAACAGAGAAAAAAGCTCATTTAGGACCTTCACTTACGAAGGGGTTAGGCTGCTGTATATCAGGGAGTAAACCTTCTGAGAATAAAAACAGCTGCAGCTTGTTAAGGTAATTACACAGGGGAAAGGATAATGTACTAGGAACAATTCAGAAGAATCTGATTTGTGGTGAGGGGAGAGAGATAAAAGCTCATTTAGGAACGACGTGAACATGCTGCGTAGTTAGCTGTTTATCAGTAAATATCTCCATTGAGATTAAGAAAAGCAGTAGCTTAATAAATTAAGTACTTCCTGGTAGGTTACTGTATTGGTAATTCCCCAAAAGAATCTGCATTGTGGTGAGGGAACAGAGAAAAAAGCTCATTTAGGACCTGCACTTACGAAGGGGGTAGGCAGCTGTATATCAGGGAGTAAACCTTCTGAGAATAAAAACAGCTGGAGCTTGTTAAGGTAATTACAAAGGGGAAAGGATAATGTACTGGGAACTCCTCAGAAGAATCTGATTTGTGGTGAGGGGAGAGAGATAAAAGCTCATTTAGGAACGACATGAACATGCTGCGTAGGTAGCTGTTTATCAGTAAATATCTCCACTGAGATTAAAAAAAGCAGTAGCTTAATAAATTAAGTACTTCCTGGTATGGTTACTGTACTGGTAACTCCCCAAAAGAATCAGTATTGTGGTGAGGGGACAGAGAAAAAAGCTCATTTAGGACCTGCACTTACGAAGGGGGTAGGCAGCTGTATATCAGGTAGTAAACCTTCTGAGAATAAAAACAGCTGGAGCTTGTTAAGGTAATTACACAGGGGAAACCATAATGTACTGGGAACTCCTCAGAAGAATCTGATTTGTGTTGAGGGGAGAGAGATAAAAGCTCATTTAGGAACGACATGAACGTGCTGCGTAGGTAGCTGTTTATCAGTAAATATCTCCACTGAGATTACGAAAAGCAGTAGCTTAATAAATTACGTACTTCCTGGTATGGTTACTGTACTGGTAACTCCCCAAAAGAATCTGGATTGTGGTGAGGGAACAGAGAAAAAAGCTCATTTAGGACCTGCACTTAAGAAGGGGGTAGGCAGCTCTATATCAGGGAGTAAACCTTCTGACAATAAAAACAGCTGGAGCTTGTTAAGGTAATTACAAAGGGGAAAGGATAATGTACTGGGAACTCCTCAGAAGAATCTGATTTGTGGTGAGGGGAGAGAGATAAAAGCTCATTTAGGAACGACATGAACATGCTGCGTAGGTAGCTGTTTATCAGTAAATATCTCCACTGAGATTAAGAAAAGCATTAGCTAAATAAATTAAGTACTTCCTGGTATGGTTACTGTACTGGTAACTCCCCAAAAGAATCTGGATTGTGGTGAGGGAACAGAGAAAAAAGCTCATTTAGGACCTGCACTTACCAAGGGGGTAGGCAGCTGTAAATCAGGGAGTAAACCTTCTGAGAATAAAAACAGCTGGAGCTTGTTAAGGTAATTACACAGGGGAAAGGATAATGTACTGGGAAATCCTCAGAAGAATCTGATTTGTGGTGATGGGAGAGAGATAAAAGCTCATATAGGAACGACATGAACATGCTGCGTAGTTAGCTGTTTATCAGTAAATATCTCCACTGAGATTAAGAATAGCAGTAGCTTAATAAATAAAGTTCTTCCTGGTATGGTTACTGTACTGGTATCTCCCCAAAAGAATCTGGATTGTGGTGAGGGAAGAGAGAACAAATCTCATTTAGGACCTGCACTTACGAAGGGGGTAGGGAGCTGTATATCAGGGAGTAAACCTTCTGAGAATAAAAACAGCTGGAGCTTGTTAAGGTAATTATACAGGGGAAAGGATAATGTACTGGGAACTCCTCAGAACAATCTGATTTGTGGTGAGGGGAGAGAGATAAAAGCTCATTTAGGAACGACATGAACATGTTGCGTAGGTAGCTGTTTATCAGTAAATATCTCCACTGAGATTAAGAAAAGCAGTAGCTTAATAAATTAAGTACTTCCTGGTATGGTTACTGTACTGGTAACTCTCCAAAAGAATCGGGATTGTGGTGAGGGAACAGAGAAATAAGCTCATTTAGGACCTGCACTTACGAAGGGGGTAGTCAGCTCTATATCAGGGAGTAAACCTTCTGAAAATAACAACAGTTGGAGCTTGTTAAGGTAATTACACAGGGGAAAGGATAATGTACTGGGAACTACTAAGAAGAATCTGATTTGTGGTGAGGGGAGAGAGATAAAAGCTCATTTAGGAACGACATGAACATGTTGCGTAGGTAGCTGTTTATCAGTAAATAATTGCACTGAGATTAAGAAAAGCAGTTGCTTAATAAATTAAGTACTTCCTGGTATGGTTACTGTACTGGTAACTCCCCAAAAGAATCTGGATTGTGGTGAGGGAACAGAGAAAAAAGCTGATTTAGGACCTGCACTTACGAAGGGGGTAGGCAGCTGTATATCAGGGATTAAACCTTCTGAGAATAAAAACAGCTGGAGCTTGTTAAGGTAATTACACAAGGGAAAGGATAATGTACTGGGAACTCCTCAGAAGAATCTGATTTGTGGTGAGGGGGAGAGAGATAAAACCTCATTTAGGAACGACATGAACATGCTGCGTAGGTAGCTGTTTATCAGTAATTATCTCCTCTGAGATTAAGAAAAGCAGTAGCTTAATAAATTAAGTACTTCCTGGTATGGTTACTTTACTGGTAACTCCCCAAAAGAATCGGGATTGTGGTGTGGGAACAGAGTAAAAAGCTCATTTAGGACCTGCACTTAGGAAGGGCGTAGGCAGCTGTATATCAGGGAGTAAACCTTCTGAGAAAAAAAGCAGCTGGAGCTTGTTAAGGTAATTACACAGGGGAAAGGATAATGTCCTGGGAACTCATCAGAAGATTCTGATTTGTGGTGAGGGGAGAGAGATAAAAGCTCATTTAGGAACGACATGAACATGCTGCCTACGTAGCTGTTTATCAGCAAATATCTCCACTGAATTAAGAAAAGCAGTACCTTAATAAATTAAGTACTTCTTGGTATGGGTACTGTACTGGTAACTCCCCAAAAGACTCTGGATTGTGGTGAGGGAGAAGAGAAAAAAGCTCATTTAGGACCTGCACTTACGAAGGGGGTAGGCAGCTGTATATCAGGGAGTAAACCTTCTGAGAATAAAAACAGCTGGAGCTTGTTAAGGTAATTACACAGGGGAAAGGATAATGTACTGGGATCTCCTCAGAAGAATCGGATTTGTGGTGAGGGGAGAGAAATAAAAGCTCATTTAGGAACGACATGAACATGCTGCGTAGGTAGCTGTTTATCAGTAAATATCTCCACTGAGATTAAGAAAAGCAGTAGCTTAATAAATTAAGTACTTCCTGGTATGGTTACTGTACTGGTAACTCCCCAAAAGAATCTGGATTGTGGTGAGGGAACAGAGAAAAAAGCTCATTTAGGACCTTCACTTACGAAGGGGTTAGGCTGCTGTATATCAGGGAGTAAACCTTCTGAGAATAAAAACAGCTGCAGCTTGTTAAGGTAATTACACAGGGGAAAGGATAATGTACTAGGAACAATTCAGAAGAATCTGATTTGTGGTGACGGGAGAGAGATAAAAGCTCATTTAGGAACGACGTGAACATGCTGCGTAGTTAGCTGTTTATCAGTAAATATCTCCATTGAGATTAAGAAAAGCAGTAGCTTAATAAATTAAGTACTTCCTGGTATGGTTACTGTATTGGTAACTCCCCAAAAGAATCTGCATTGTGGTGAGGGAACAGAGAAAAAAGCTCATTTAGGACCTGCACTTACGAAGGGGGTAGGCAGCTGTATATCAGGGAGTAAACCTTCTGAGAATAAAAACAGCTGGAGCTTGTTAAGGTAATTACAAAGGGGAAAGGATAATGTACTGGGAACTCCTCAGAAGAATCTGATTTGTGGTGAGGGGAGAGAGATAAAAGCTCATTTAGGAACGACATGAACATGCTGCGTAGGTAGCTGTTTATCAGTAAATATCTCCACTGAGATTAAAAAAAGCAGTAGCTTAATAAATTAAGTACTTCCTGGTATGGTTACTGTACTGGTAACTCCCCAAAAGAATCAGTATTGTGGTGAGGGGACAGAGAAAAAAGCTCATTTAGGACCTGCACTTACGAAGGGGGTAGGCAGCTGTATATCAGGTAGTAAACCTTCTGAGAATAAAAACAGCTGGAGCTTGTTAAGGTAATTACACAGGGGAAAGGATAATGTACTGGGAACTCCTCAGAAGAATCTGATTTGTGTTGAGGGGAGAGAGATAAAAGCTCATTTAGGAACGACATGAACGTGCTGCGTAGGTAGCTGTTTATCAGTAAATATCTCCACTGAGATTACGAAAAGCAGTAGCTTAATAAATTACGTACTTCCTGGTATGGTTACTGTACTGGTAACTCCCCAAAAGAATCTGGATTGTGGTGAGGGAACAGAGAAAAAAGCTCATTTAGGACCTGCACTTACGAAGGGGGTAGGCAGCTCTATATCAGGGAGTAAACCTTCTGACAATAAAAACAGCTGGAGCTTGTTAAGGTAATTACAAAGGGGAAAGGATAATGTACTGGGAACTCCTCAGAAGAATCTGATTTGTGGTGAGGGGAGAGAGATAAAAGCTCATTTAGGAACGACATGAACATGCTGCGTAGGTAGCTGTTTATCAGTAAATATCTCCACTGAGATTAAGAAAAGCATTAGCTAAATAAATTAAGTACTTCCTGGTATGGTTACTGTACTGGTAACTCCCCAAAAGAATCTGGATTGTGGTGAGGGAACAGAGAAAAAAGCTCATTTAGGACCTGCACTTACCAAGGGGGTAGGCAGCTGTAAATCAGGGAGTAAACCTTCTGAGAATAAAAACAGCTGGAGCTTGTTAAGGTAATTACACAGGGGAAAGGATAATGTACTGGGAACTCCTCAGAAGAATCTGATTTGTGGTGATGGGAGAGAGATAAAAGCTCATATAGGAACGACATGAACATGCTGCGTAGTTAGCTGTTTATCAGTAAATATCTCCACTGAGATTAAGAATAGCAGTAGCTTAATAAATAAAGTTCTTCCTGGTATGGTTACTGTACTGGTATCTCCCCAAAAGAATCTGGATTGTGGTGAGGGAAGAGAGAACAAATCTCATTTAGGACCTGCACTTACGAAGGGGGTAGGGAGCTGTATATCAGGGAGTAAACCTTCTGAGAATAAAAACAGCTGGAGCATGTTAAGGTAATTATACAGGGGAAAGGATAATGTACTGGGAACTCCTCAGAACAATCTGATTTGTGGTGAGGGGAGAGAGATAAAAGCTCATTTAGGAACGACATGAACATGTTGCGTAGGTAGCTGTTTATCAGTAAATATCTCCACTGAGATTAAGAAAAGCAGTAGCTTAATAAATTAAGTACTTCCTGGTATGGTTACTGTACTGGTAACTCCCCAAAAGAATCTGGATTGTGATGAGGGAAGACAGAAAAAAGCTCATTTAGGACCTGCACTTACGAATGGGGTAGGCAGCTGTATATCAGGGAGTAAACCTTCTGAGAATAAAAACAGCTGGAGCTTGTTAAGGTAATTACACAGGGGAAAGGATAATGTACTGGGAACTCCTCAGAGGAATCTGATTTGTGGTGAGGGGAGAGAGATAAAAGCTCATTTAGGAACGACATGAACATGCTGCGTAGGTAGCTGTGTATCAGGAAATATCTCCACTGAGATTAAGAAAAGCAGTAGCTTAATAAATTAAGTACTTCCTGGTATGGTTACTGTACTGGTAACTCCCCAAAAGAATCTGGATTGTGGTGAGGGAAGACAGAAAAAAGCTGATTTAGGACCTGCACTTACGAAGGGGGAAGGCAGCTGTATATTAGGGAGTAAACCTTCTGAGAATAAAAAGAGCTGGAGCTTGTTAAGGTAATTACACAGGGGAAAGGATAATGTACTGGGAACTCCTCAGAAGAATCTGATTTGTGGTGAGGGGAGAGAGATAAAAGCTCATTTAGGAACGACATGATCATGCTGAGTAGGTAGCTGTTTATCAGTAAATATCTCCACAGAGATTAAGAAGAGCAGTAGCTTAATAAATTAAGTACGTCCTGGTATGGTTACTGTACTGGTAACTCCCCAAAAGAATCTGAATTGTGGGAAGGGAACAGAGAAAAAAGCTCATTTAGGACCTGCACTTACGAAGGGGGTAGGCAGCTGTATATCAGGGAGTAAACCTTCTGAGAATAAAAACAGCTGGAGCTTGTTAAGGTAATTACACAGGGGAAAGGATAATGTACTGGGAACTCCTCAGAAGAATCTGATATGTGGTGAGGGGAGAGAGATAAAAGATGATTATGAACGACATGAACATGCTGCGTACGTAGCTGTTTATCAGTAAATATCTCCACTGAGATTAAGAAAAGCAGTAGCTTAATAAATTAAGTACTTCCTGCTATGGATACTGTACTGTTAACTCCCCAAAAGAATCTGGATTGTGGTGAGGGAACAGAGAAAAAACCTCATTTAAGATCTGCACTTACGAAGGGGGTAGGCAGCTTTATATCAGGGAGTAAACCTTCTGAGAATAAAAACAGCTGGGGCTTGTTAAGGTAATTAAACAGGGGAAAGGATAATGTACTGGGAACTCCTCAGAAGAATCTTATTTGTGGTGAGGGGAGAGAGATAAAAGCTCATTTAGGAATGACATGAACATGCTGCGTAGGTAGCTGTTTATCAGTAAATATCTCCACTGAGATTAAGAAAAGCAGTAGCTTAATAAATTATGTACTTCCTGGTATGGTTACTGTACTGGTAACTCCCCAAAAGAATGTGGATTGTGGGAGTGAACAGAGAAAAAAGCTCATTTAAGTCCTGCACTTACGAAGGGGTTAGGCAGCTGTATATCAGGGAGTAAACCTTCTGAGAATAAAAACAGCTGGAGCTTGTTAAGGTAATTACACAGGGGAAAGGATAGTGTACTGGGAACTCCTCAGAAGAATCTGATTTGTGGTGAGGGGAGAGAGATTAAAGCTCATTTAGGAACAACGTGAACATGCTGCATACGTAGCTGTTTATCAGTAAATATCTCCACTGAGATTAAGAAAACAGTAGCTTAATAAATTAAGTACTTCCTGCTATGGATACTGTACTGTTAACTCCCCAAAAGAATCTGGATTGTGGTGAGGGAACAGAGAAAAAAGCTCATTTAGGACCTGCACTTACGTAGGGGGTAGGCAGCTGTATATCAGGGAGTAAACCTTCTGAGAATTAAAACAGCTGGAGTTTGTTAAGGTAATTACACAGGGAAAAGGATAGTGTACTGGGAACTCTTCAGAAGAATCTGATTTGTGGTGAGGGGAGAGAGATAAAAGCTCATTTAGGAACGACATGAACATGCTGTGTAGGTTGCTGTTTATCAGAAAATATCTCTACTGAGATTAAGAAAAGCAGTAGCTTAATAAATTAAGTACTTCCTGGTATGGTTACTGTACTGGTAACTCCCCAAAAGAATCTGAATTGTGGGAAGGGAACAGAGAAAAAAGCTCATTTAGGACCTGCACTTACGAAGGGGGTAGGCAGCTGTATATCAGGGAGTAAACCTTCTGAGAATAAAAACAGCTGGAGCTTGTTAAGGTAATTACACAGGGGAAAGGATAATGTACTGGGAACTCCTCAGAAGAATCTGATATGTGGTGAGGGGAGAGAGATAAAAGATGATTATGAACGACATGAACATGCTGCGTACGTAGCTGTTTATCAGTAAATATCTCCACTGAGATTAAGAAAAGCAGTAGCTTAATAAATTAAGTAATTCCTGGTATGGTTACTGTACTGGTAACTCCCCAAAAGAATCTGGATTGTGGTGAGGGAACAGAGAAAAAATCTCATTTAGGAGCTGCACTTACGAAGGGGGTAGGCAGCAGTATATCAAGGTGTAAACCTTCTGAGAATAAAAACAGCTGGAGCTTGTTAAGGTAATTACACAGGGGAAAGGATAGTGTACTGGGAACTCCTCAGAAGAATCTGATTTGTGGTGAGGGGAGAGAGATTAAAGCTCATTTAGGAACAACGTGAACATGCTGCATACGTAGCTGTTTATCAGTAAATATCTCCACTGAGATTAAGAAAACAGTAGCTTAATAAATTAAGTACTTCCTGCTATGGATACTGTACTGTTAACTCCCCAAAAGAATCTGGATTGTGGTGAGGGAACAGAGAAAAAAGCTCATTTAGGACCTGCACTTACGTAGGGGGTAGGCAGCTGTATATCAGGGAGTAAACCTTCTGAGAATTAAAACAGCTGGAGTTTGTTAAGGTAATTACACAGGGAAAAGGATAGTGTACTGGGAACTCTTCAGAAGAATCTGATTTGTGGTGAGGGGAGAGAGATAAAAGCTCATTTAGGAACGACATGAACATGCTGCGTAGGTTGCTGTTTATCAGAAAATATCTCTACTGAGATTAAGAAAAGCAGTAGCTTAATAAATTAAGTACGTCCTGGTATGGTTACTGTACTGGTAACTCCCCAAAAGAATCTGAATTGTGGGAAGGGAACAGAGAAAAAAGCTCATTTAGGACCTGCACTTACGAAGGGGGTAGGCAGCTGTATATCAGGGAGTAAACCTTCTGAGAATAAAAACAGCTGGAGCTTGTTAAGGTAATTACACAGGGGAAAGGATAATGTACTGGGAACTCCTCAGAAGAATCTGATATGTGGTGAGGGGAGAGAGATAAAAGATGATTATGAACGACATGAACATGCTGCGTACGTAGCTGTTTATCACTAAATATCTCCACTGAGATTAAGAAAAGCAGTAGCTTAATAAATTAAGTAATTCCTGGTATGGTTACTGTACTGGTAACTCCCCAAAAGGATCTGGATTGTGGTGAGGGAACAGAGAAAAAAGCTCATTTAGGAGCTGCACTTACGAAGGGGGTAGGCAGCAGTATATCAAGGTGTAAACCTTCTGAGAATAAAAACAGCTGGAGCTTGTTAAGGTAATTACACAGGGGAAAGGATAATGTACTGGGAACTCCTCAGAAGAATCTGATTTGTGGTGAGGGGAGAGAGATTAAAGCTCATTTAGGAACAACGTGAACATGCTGCATACGTAGCTGTTTATCAGTAAATATCTCCACTGAGATTAAGAAAAGCAGTAGCTTAATAAATTAAGTACTTCCTGCTATGGATACTGTACTGGTATCTCCCCAAAAGAATCTGGATTGTGGTGAGGGAACAGAGAAAAAAGCTCATTTAGGACCTGCACTTACGTAGGGGGTAGGCAGCTGTATATCAGGGAGTAAACCTTCTGAGAATAAAAACAGCTGGAGTTTGTTAAGGTAGTTACACAGGGCAAAGGATAGTGTACTGGGAACTCTTCAGAAGAATCTGATTTGTGGTGAGGGGAGAGAGATAAAAGCTCATTTAGGAACGACATGAACATGCTGCGTAGGTTGCTGTTTATCAGAAAATATCTCCACTGAGATTAAGAAAAGCAGTAGCTTAATGAATTAAGTACGTCCTGGTATGGTTACTGTACTGGTAACTCCCCAAAAGAATCTGGATTGTGGTGAGGGAACAGAGAAAAAAGCTCATTTAGGAACTGCACTTACGAAGGGGGTAGGCAGCTGTATATCAGGGAGTAAACCTTCTGAGAAAAAAACAGCTGGAGCTGTTAAGGTAATTACACAGGGGAAATGATAGTGTACTGGGAACTCCTCAGAAGAATCTGATTTGTGGTGAGGGGAGAGAGATAAAAGCTCATTTAGGAACGACATGAACATGCTGCGTAGGTAGCTGTTTATCAGTAAATATCTCCACTGAGATTAAGAAAAGCAGTAGCTTAATAAATTAAGTACTTCCTGGTATGGTTACTGTAATGGTAACTCCCGAAAAGAATCTGGATTGTGGTGAGGGAACAGAGAAAAATGCTCATTTAGGACCTGCACTTACGAATGGGGTAGGCAGCTGTATATCAGGGGTTAAATCTTCTGAGAATAAAAACAGCTGGAGCTTGTTAAGATAATTGCACAGGGGAAAGGATAATGTACTGGGAACTCCCAGAAGAATTTGATTTGAGGGGAGGGAACAGAGAAAAAAGCTCATTTAGGACCTGCACTTACGAAGGGAGTAGGCAGATGTATATCAGGGAGTAAACCTTCTGAGAATAAAAGCAGCAAGACCTTGTTCAGGTAATTACACAGGGGAAAGGATAATGTACTGGGAACTCCCAGAAGAATCTGATTTTAGGGGAGGGGAGAGAGATAAAAGCTCATTTAGGAACGACATGAACATGCTGCGTAGGTTGCTGTTTATCAGAAAATATCTCCACTGAGATTAAGAAAAGCAGTAGCTTAATAAATTAAGTACGTCCTGGTATGGTTATTGTACTGGTAACTCCCCAAAAGAATCTGAATTGTGGGAAGGGAACAGAGAAAAAAGCTCATTTAGGACCTGCACTTACGAAGGGGGTAGGCAGCTGTATATCAGGGAGTAAACATTCTGAGAATAAAAACAGCTGGAGCTTGTTAAGGTAATTACACAGGGGAAAGGATAATGTACTGGGAACTCCTCAGAAGAATCTGATATGTGGTGAGGGGAGAGAGATAAAAGATGATTATGAACGACATGAACATGCTGCGTACGTAGCTGTTTATCAGTAAATATCTCCACTGAGATTAAGAAAAGCAGTAGCTTAATAAATTAAGTACTTCCTGCTATGGATACTGTACTGTTAACTCCCCAAAAGAATCTGGATTGTGGTGAGGGAACAGAGAAAAAACCTCATTTAAGATCTGCACTTACGAAGGGGGTAGGCAGCTGTATATCAGGGAGTAAACCTTCTGAGAATAAAAACAGCTGGGGCTTGTTAAGGTAATTAAACAGGGGAAAGGATAATGTACTGGGAACTCCTCAGAAGAATCTTATTTGTGGTGAGGGGAGAGAGATAAAAGCTCATTTAGGAATGACATGAACATGCTGCGTAGGTAGCTGTTTATCAGTAAATATCTCCACTGAGATTAAGAAAAGCAGTAGCTTAATAAATTTTGTACTTCCTGGTATGGTTACTGTACTGGTAACTCCCCAAAAGAATGTGGATTGTGGGAGTGAACAGAGAAAAAAGCTCATTTAAGTCCTGCACTTACGAAGGGGTTAGGCAGCTGTATATCAGGGAGTAAACCTTCTGAGAATAAAAACAGCTGGAGCTTGTTAAGGTAATTACACAGGGGAAAGGATAGTGTACTGGGAACTCCTCAGAAGAATCTGATTTGTGGTGAGGGGAGAGAGATAAAAGCTCATTTAGGAACGACATGAACATGCTGCGTAGGAAGCTGTTTATCAGTAAATATCTCCACTGAGATTAAGAAAAGCAGTAGCTTAATAAATTAAGTACTTCTTGGTATGGTTACTGTACTGGTAACTCCCCAAAGAATTTGGATTGTGCTGAGGGAATAGAGAAAAAAGCTCATTTAGGACCTGCACTTACGAAGGGGGTAGGCAGCTGTATATCAGGGAGTAAACCTTCTGAGAATAAAAACAGCTGGAGCTTGTTAAGGTAATTACACAGGGGAAAGGATAATGTACTGGGAACTCCTCAGAAGAATCTGATTTGTGGTGAGGGGAGAGAGATAAAAGCTCATTTAGGAACGACATGAACATGCTGCGTAGGTAGCTGTTTATCAGTAAATATCTCCACTGAGATGAAGAAAAGCAGTAGCTTAATAAATTAAGTACTTCCTGGTATGGTTACTGTACTGGTAACTCCCCAAAAGAATCTGGATTGTGGTGAGGGAACAGAGAAAAAAGGTCATTTATGACCTGCACTTACGAAGGGGGTAGGGAGCTGTATATCAGGGACTAAACCTTCTGAGAAAAAAAACAGCTGGAGCTTGTTAAGGTAACTACACAGGGGAAAGGATAATGTACTGGGAACTCCTCAGAAGACTCTAATTTGTTTTGAGGGGAGAGAGATAAAAGCTCATTTAGGAACGATATGAACATGCTGCATAGGTAGCTGTTTATCATTAAATATCAACACTGAGATTAAGAAAAGCAGTAGCTTAATAAATTAAGTACTTCCTGGTATGGTTACTGTACTGGTAACTCCTGAAAAGAATCTGGATTGTGGTGAGGGAACAGAGAAAAAAGCTCATTTAGGACCTGCACTTACGAAGGGGGTAGGCAGCTGTATATCAGGGAGTAAACATTCTGAGAATAAAAAGAGGTGGAGCTTGTTAAGGTAATTACACAGGGGAAAGGATAATGTACACGGAACACCTCAGAAGAATCTGATTTGTGGTGAGGGGAGAGAGATAAAAGCTCATTTAAGAACTAGATGAAAATGCTGCATATGTACCTGTTTATCAGTAAATATCTCCACTTAAGAAAAGCAGTAGCTTAATAAATTAAGTACTTCCTGGTATGGTTTCTGACCTGGTAACTCCCCAAAAGAATCTGGATTTGGTGAGGGAACAGAGAAAAAAGCTCATTTAGGACCTGCCCTTACAAAGGGGTTAGGCAGTTGTATATCAGGGAGTAAACCTTCTGAGAATAAAAACAGCTAGAGCTTGTTAAGGTAATTACACAGGGGAAAGGATAATGTACTGGGAACTCCTCAGAAGAATCTGATTTTTGGTGAGGGGAGAGAGATAAAAGCTCATTTATGAACGACACGAAAATGCTGCATAGGTAGCTGTTCATCAGTAAATATCTCTACTGAGATTAGAAAAAGCAGTTGCTTACTAAATTAAGTACTTTCTGGTTTGTTTACTGAGCTGGTACTCCTCAAAAGAATCTGGATTGTGGTGAGGGAACAGAGAAAAAAGGTCATTTAGGACCTGCACTTACGAAGGGGGTAGGCAGCTGTGTATCAGGGAGTAAACCTACTGAGAATAAAAAGAGCTGGGGTTTGTTAAGTTAATTACACAGGGGAAAGGATAATGTACTGGAAACTCTTCAGAAGAATCTGATTGGTGGTGAGGGGAGACAGATAAAGCGCATTTAGGAACGACATGAACATGGTGGTTATGTAGCTGTTTATCAGTAAATATCCCCACTGAGATTAAAAAAAGCAGTAGCTTAATAAATTAAGTACTTCCTGGTATGATTACTGTACTGGTAATTCCCCAAAACAATCTGGATTGTTGTGAGGGAACAGAGAAAAAAGCTAATTTAGGACATGCACTTACGAAAGGGGTAGGCAGCTATATATCAGGGAGTATCCCTTCTGAGAATAAAAACAGCTGGCGCTTGTTAAGGTAATTACACAGGGCAAAGGATAATGTACTGGGAACTCCTCAGAAGAATCTGATTTGTGGTGATGGGAGAGAGATAAAAGCTCATTTATGAACGACATGAAAATGCTGCATAGGTAGCTGTTTATCAGGAAATATCTCCACTGAGATTAAGAAAAGCATTAGCTTAATAAATTAAGTACTTCCTGGTATGGTTACTGTACTGCTAACTCCCCAAAAGATTCTGGATTGTGTTGAGGGAACAGAGAAAAAAGCTCATTTAGGACCTGCACTTACGAAGGGGATTAGGCAGCTGTATATCAGGGAGTATCCCGTCTGTGAATAAAAACAGCTGGAGCTTGATAAGGTAATTACACAGGGGAAAGGATAATGTACTGGGAATTCCTCCGAAGAATCTGATTTGTGGTGAGGGGAGAGAGATTAAAGCTCATTTAGGAACGACATGAACATGCTGCATAGGTAGCTGTTTATCAGTAAATATCTCCACTGAGATTAAGAAAAGCAGTAGCTTAATGAATTAAGTACTTCCTGGTATGGTTACTGTACTGGTAACTCCCCAAAAGAATCTGGATTGTGGAGAGGGAACAGAGAAAAAAGCTCATTTAGGACCTGAACTTACGAAGGGGGTAGGCAGCTGTATATCAGGGAGTATCCCCTCTGAGAATAAAAACAACTGGAGCTTGTTAAGGAAATTACACAGGGAAAGGAAAATGTACTGAGATTTCCTCAGAAATATCTGATTTGTGGTGAGGGGAGAGAGATAAAAGCTCATATAAGAACGACATGAAAATGCTGCATAGGTAGCTGTTTATCAGTAAATATCTCCACTGAGATTAAGAAAAGCAGTAGCTTAATAAATTAAGTACTTCCTGGTATGGTTACTGTACTGGTAACTCCCCAAACGAATCTGGATTGTGGTGAGGGAACAGAGGAAAAAGCTCATTCAGGACCTGCACTTACGAAGGGGGTGGGCAGCTGTATATCAGGGAGTATCCCTTCTGAGAATAAAAACAGCTGGAGCTTGTTAAGGAAATTACACAGGGGAAAGGATAATGTACTGGGAACTCCTCAGAAGAATCTGATTTGTGGTGAGAGGAGAGAGATAAAACCTCATTTAGGAACGACATGAACATGCTGCATAGGTAGCTGTTAGGAGTAAATATCTCCACTGAGATTAAGAAAAGCAGTAGATTAATAAATTAAGTACTTCCTGGTATGGTTACTGTACTGGTAACTCCCCAAAAGAATCTGGATTGTGGTGAAGGAATAGAGTAAGAAGCTCATTAATGACTTGCACTTACGAAGGTGGTAGGTAGCTGTATATCAGGGAGTAAACCTTCTGAGAATAAAAGCAGCTGGAGGTTGTTAAGGTAATTACACGGGGGAAAGTATAATGTACTGGGAACTCCTCAGATGAATCTGATTTGTGGTGAGGGGAGAGAGATAAAAGATCATTTAGGAACGACATGAACATGCTGCGTAGGTAGCTGTTTATCAGTAAATATCTCCACTGAGATTAAGAAAAGCAGTAGCTTAATAAATTAAGTACTTCCTGGTATGGTTACTGTAATGGTAACTCCCGAAAAGAATCTGGATTGTGGTGAGGGAACAGAGAAAAATGCTCATTTAGGACCTGCACTTACGAATGGGGTAGGCAGCTGTATATCAGGGGTTAAATCTTCTGAGAATAAAAACAGCTGGAGCTTGTTAAGGTAATTGCACAGGGGAAAGGATAATATACTGGGAACCCCAGAAGAATTTGATTTGAGGGGAGGGAACAGAGAAAAAAGCTCATTTAGGACCTGCACTTACGAAGGGAGTAGGCAGATGTATATCAGGGAGTAAACCTTCTGAGAATAAAAGCAGCAAGCCCTTGTTCAGGTAATTACACAGGGGAAAGGATAATGTACTGGGAACTCCCAGAAGAATCTGATTTTAGGGGAGGGGAGAGAGATAAAAGCTCATTTAGGAACGACATGAACATGCTGAGTAGGTAGCTGTTTATCAGTAAATATCTCCACCGAGAAAAAGAAAAGCAGTAGCTTAATAAACTAAGTACTTCCTGGTATGGTTACTGTAATTGTAACTCCCCAAAAGAATCTGGATTGTAGTGAGGGAACAGAGAAAAAAGCTTATTTAGGACCTACACTTACGAAGGGGGTAGGCAGCTGTATATCAGGGAGTAAACCTTCTGAGAATAAAAACAGCTGGAGCTTGTTAAGTAATTAGACAAAGGAAAGGATAATGTACTGGGAACTCCTCAGAAGAATCTGATTTGTGGTGAGGGGAGAGAGATAAAAGCTCATTTAGGAACGACATGAACATGCTGTGTAGGTAGCTGTTTATCAGTAAATATCGCCACTGAGATTTAGAAAAGCAGTAGCTTAATAAATTAAGTACTTCCTGGTATGATTACTGTACTGGTAACTCCCCAAAAGAATCTGGATTCTGGTGAGGGAACAGAGAAAAAGCTCATTTAGGACCTGCACTTACGAAGGGGTTAGGCTAGGCAGCTGTATATCCGGGAGTATACCTTCTGAGAATAAAAACAGCTGGAGCTTGTTAAGGTAATTACACAGGGGAAAGGATAATGTACTGGGAACTCCTCAGAAGAATCTGATTTGTGGTGAGGTGAGAGAGATAAAAGGTCTTTTAGGAACGACATGAACATGCTGCTTAGGTAGCTTTTTATCAGTAAATATCTCCACTGAGATTAAGAAAAGCAGTAGCTTAATAAATTAAGTACCTCCTGGTATGGTTATTATACTAGTAACTCCCCAAAAGAATCTGGATTGTGGTGACGGAACAGAGAAGAACGCTCATTTAGGACCTGCACTTACGAAGGGGGTAGACAGCTGTATATCAGGGAGTATCCCTTCTGAGAAAAAAAACAGCTGGAGATTGTTATGGTAATTACATAGGGGAAAGGATAATGTACTGGGAACTCCTCAGAAGAATCTGATTTGTGGTGAGGGGAGAGAGATAAAAGCTCATTTAGGAACGACATGAAAATGCTGCGTAGGTAGCTGTTTATCAGTAAATATCTCCAGTGAGGTTAAGAAAAGCAGTAGCTTAATAAATTAAGTACTTCCTGGTATGGTTACTGTCCTGGTAACTCCCCAAAAGAATCTGGATTGTGGTGAGGGAACAGAGAAAAAAGCTCATTATGACCTGCACCTACGAAGGGGGTAGGCAGCTGTATATCAGGGAATATCCCTTCTGAGAATAAAAACAGCTGGAGCCTGTTAAGGTAATTACACAGGGGAAAGGATAATGTACTGGGAACTCCTCAGAAGAATCTGATTTGTGGTGAGGGGAGAGAGATAAAAGCTCATTTAGGAACGACTTGAAAATGCTGCATAGGTAGCAGTTTATCAGTAAACATCTCCACTGAGATTAACAAAAGCAGTAGCTTAATAAATTAAGTACTTCCTGGTATGTTTACTGTGCTGGTACTCCCCAAAAGAAACTGGATTGTGGTGAGGGAACAGAGAAAAAAGCTCATTTAGGACGTGCACTTACGAAGGGGGTAGGCAGCTGTATATCAGGGAGTAAACCTTCTGAGAATAAAAACAGCTGGAGCTTGTTAAGGTAATTACAAAGGGGAAAGGATAATGTACTGGGAACTCCTCATAAGAATCTGATATGTGGTGAGGGGAGAGAGATAAAACCTCCTTAGGAACGACATGAACATGCTGCATAGGTAGCTGTTTATCAGTAAATATATCTACTGAGATTAAGAAAGCAGTAGCTTAATAAATTAAGTAGTTCCTGGTATGGTTACTGTCCTGGTAACTCCCAAAAGATTCTGGATTGTGGTGAGGGAACAGAGAAAAAAGCTCATTTAGGAACTGCACTTACGAAGGGGGTAGACAGATGTATATCAGGGAGTAAACCTTCTGAGAATAAAAACAGCTGAAGCTTGTTAAGGTAATTACACAGGGGATAGGATAATGTACTGGGAACTCTTCAGAAGAATCTGATTTGTGGTGAGGGGAGAGAGATAAAAGCTCATTTATGAACGACATGGAAATGCTGTATGGGTAGCTGTTTATCAGTAAATATCTCCACTGACATTAAGAAAAGCAGTAGCTTAATAAATTAAGGACTTCCTGGTATGGTTACTGTAATGGTAAATCCCAAAAGAATCTGTATTATGGTGAAAGAACAGAGAAAAAAGCACATTTAGGACCTGCACTTATGAAGGGGGTAGGCAGCTGTATATCAGGGAATATCCCTTCTGAGAATAAAAACAGCTGGAGCTTTTTAAGGTAATTACACAGGGGAATGGATAATGTACTGGGAACACCTCAAAAGAATCTGATTTGTGGTGAGGGGAGAAAGATAAAGGCTCATTTAGGAACGACTTGAAAATGCTGCATAGGTAGCTGTTTATCAGTAAATATCTCCACTGAGATTAAGAAAAGCAGTAGCTTAATAAATTAAGTACTTCCTGGTATGTTTACTGTGCTGGTACTCCCGAAAAGAATCTGGATTGTGGTGAGGGAACAGAGAAAAAAGCTCATTTATGACGTGCACTTAAGAAGGGGGTAGGCAGCTGTATATCAGGGAGTAAACCTTCTGAGAATAAAAACAGCTGGAGCTTGTTAAGGTAATTACAAAGGGGAAAGGATAATATACTTGGAACTCCTCAGAAGAATCTGATTTTTCTTGAGGGGAGAGAGATAAAACCTCATTAGGAACGACATGAACATGCTGCATAGGTAGCTGTTTATCAGTAAACATCTCTACTGAGATAAAGAAAAGCAGTAGCTTAATAAATTAAGTACTTCCTGGTATGGTTACTGTCCTGGTAACTCCCCAAAAGAATCTGGATTGTGGTGAGGGAACAGAGAAAAAAGCTCATATATGACCTGCACTTACGAAGGGGGTAGACAGCTGTATATCAGGGAGTAAACCTTCTGAGAATAAAAACAGCTGAAGCTTGTTAAAGTAATAACACAGGGGAAAGGATAATGTACTGGGAACTCCTCACAAGAATCCGATTTGTGGTGAGTGGAAAGAGATAAAAGCTCATTTAGGAACGACATGAACATGCTGCGTAGGTAGCTGTTTATCAGTAAATATCTCCACTGATATTAAGAAGAGCAGTAGTGTACTAAATTAAGTAATTCCTCGTATGGTTACTCTACTGGTAACTCCCCAAAAGAATCTAGATTGTGGTGAGGCAACAGGGAAAAAAGCTCATTTACGACCTGAACTTACGAAGGGGGTATTCAGCAGTACATCAGGGAGTATCCCTTCTGAGAATAAAAACAGCTGGAGCTTGTAAAGTTAATTACACAGGGGAAAGGATAATGTACTGGGAACTCCTCAGAAAAATCTGATTTGTGGTGAGGGGAGAGAGATAAAAGCTCATGTAGGAACGACATTAACATGCTGCGTAGGTAGCTGTTTATCAGTAAATATCTCCACTGAGATTAAGAAAAGCAGTAGCTTAATAAATTAAGTACTTCCTGGTATGGTTACTGTACTGGTAAGTCCCCAAAAGAATTTGGATTGTGGTGAGGGAACAGAGAAAATAGCTCATTTAAGACCTGCACTTACGAAGGGGGTAGGCAGCTGTATATCAGGGAGTTTACCTTCTGAGAATAAAAACAGCTGGAGCTTGTTAAGGTAATTACACAGGGGAAAGGATAATGTACTGGGAACTCCTCAGAAGAATCTGATTTGTGGTGAGGGGAGAGAGATAAAAGCTCATTTAGGAACGACATGAACATGCTGCGTAGGTAGCTGTTTATTAGTAAATATTTCTACTGAGATTACGAAAAGCAGTAGCTTAATAAATTAAGTACTTCCTGGTATGGTTACTGTACTGGTAACTCCCCAAAAGAATCTGGATTGTGGTGAGGGAACAGAGAAAAAAGCTCATTTATCACCTGCCTTATGAAGGGGGTAGGCAGCTGTATATCAGGGAGTATCCCTTCTGAGAATAAACACAGCTGGTGCTTGTTAAGGTATTAACACAGGGGAAAGGATAATGTACTGGGAACTCCTCAGAAGAATCTGCTTTGTGTTGAGGGGAGAGAGATAAAAGCTCATTTAGGAACGACATGAGCATGCTACGTAGGTAGCTGTTTATCAGTAAATATCTCAACTGAGATTAAGAAAAGCAGTCGCTCAATAAATTAAGTACTCCCTGGTATGGTTACTGTACTGTAACTCACCAAAAGAATCTGGATTGTGGTGAGGGAACAGAGAAAAAAGCTCTTTTAGATCCTGCACTAGTCAGCTGTATATCAGGGGGTAAAGCTTCTGGGAATAAAAACAGCTGGAGCTTGTTAAGTTAATTACACAGGGGAAAGGATAATGTACTGGGAACTCCTCAGAAGAATCTGATTTGTGGTGAGGGGTGAGAGATAAAAGCTCATTTAAGAACGACATGAAAATGTTGCGTAGGTAGCTGTTTATCAGTAAATATCTCCACTGAGATTAAGAAAAGCAGTAGCTTCAAAAATTATGTACTTCCTGGTATGGGTACTGTACTGGTAACTCCACAAAAGAATCTGGATTTTGGTGACGAAAGAGAGAAAAAAGCTCATTTAGGACCTGCACTTAAGAAGGGGGTAGGCAGCTGTATATCAGGGAGTAAACCTTCAGAGAATAAAAACAGCTGGAGCTTGTTATGGTAATTACACAGGGGAAAGGATAATGTACTGGGAACTCCTCAGAAGAATCTGATATGTGCTGAGGGGAGTGAGATAAAAGCTCATTTAGGAACGACATGAACATGCTGCGTAGGTAGCTTTTTATCAGTAAATATCTCCACTGAGATTAAGAAAAGCAGTAGCTTAACAAATTAAGTACTTCCTGGTATGGTTACTGTACTGGTAACTCCCCAAAAGTATCTGGATTGTGGTAAGGGAACAGACAAAAAAGCTCATTTAGGACCTGCACTAACGAATGGGGTAGGCAGCTGTATATCAGGGAGTATACCTTCTGAGAAAATAGCTCATTTAGGACCTGCACTTACGAAGGGGGTAGGCAGCTGTATATCTGGGAGTAAACCTTCTGAGAATAAAAACAGCTTGT